>NC_092172.1:36922141-37222141 GCF_045791955.1 Oncorhynchus clarkii lewisi | reverse complement strand
AGGGTGCCACTCAGAACCTTATATATTCCAGTTAGACTACAGGGTGCCACTCAGAACCTTATATATTCCAGTTAGACTACAGGGTGCCACTCAGAACCTTATATATTCCAGTTAGACTACAGGGTGCCACTCAGAACCTTATATATTCCAGTTAGACTACAGGGTGCCACTCAGAACCTTATATATTCCAGTTAGACTACAGGGTGCCACTCAGAACCTTATATATTCCAGTTAGACTACAGGGTGCCACTCAGAACCTTATATATTCCAGTTAGACTACAGGGTGCCACTCAGAACCTTATATATTCCAGTTAGACTACAGGGTGCCACTCAGAACCTTATATATTCCAGTTAGACTACAGGGTGCCACTCAGAAACTTATATATTCCAGTTAGACTACAGGGTGCCACTCAGAACATTATATATTCCAGTTAGACTACAGGGTGCCACTCAGAACCTTATATATTCCAGTTAGACTACAGGGTGCCACTCAGAACCTTATATATTCCAGTTAGACTACGGGGTGCCACTCAGAACCTTATATATTCCAGTTAGACTACAGGGTGCCACTCAGAACCTTATATATTCCAGTGAGGCTACAGGGTGCCACTCAGAACCTTATATATTCCAGTTAGACTACAGGGTGCCACTCAGAACCTTATATATTCCAGTTAGACTACAGGGTGCCACTCAGAACCTTATATATTCCAGTTAGACTACAGGGTGCCACTCAGAACCTTATATATTCCAGTTAGACTACAGGGTGCCACTCAGAACATTGCTCAGATGGTTGGATGATGGAGTTTAATCAGAGTTATGGGTAAGACTGATTTAAACCACGGCTGAATTACCTGTAGGCTATTAACTGTAAGTTGCTCTGGATAAGAGGGCCTGCTAAATGATCATATTATAGAACAGTTAGCCTTGCTGATTACGCTGTTGAACCCATCCTCTGTTCCCCCAGAGTAGAAAGGACCTTATCCACCCAACTGTTAACCACAATCAGTCTGTGGTCCACATGTGAATTGGAGAGCTGTGAAGGCTGATACAGAGGCTCGACACGACGCTACCTACCCCCCCACCCCCCACACAATCCTACTGACCAACAACACAGCCATTACAGCTTGGTTGCAGAGGTCACGTCTTATCAGTGCACTGAGCTGCCCCCCCCCCCCACACACACACACAATCCGACTTACACACACACACAGGCACCCTCCCCCCACAATCCTACTTACACACACTCGGGCACACACACACACAATCCTACACACATACACACAAAGTCAGCCTCCTCAGAGCCACACTCCAATTACACTGTAAAGGACAGGGCTGAGACACAGCGCTCTGCATGACCTTGTTACAGGAGAGATGGATGAGGCCATTTATCTCCACAGACGATCAAATAAGTTGACCCTGCCCTCATTACCCTGGTCTGGGGTAGAACTCCATCTGTACACAACTCTCCATAGGATGAGACACAGGGATAATTATAGGCAGTTTTTAACTACTTTGAGATGCTTTGTTATAAAAAGACTACAGGGAAGATGGAGGTAGAGACGAGGACATTGCTTTGTGTTTTCCTGGTTGGATAACATGTCTTAAGGATTGCCGTTTGGTTAAAGGGTCAGAAGTTGAAGCCAAAGTTGTTCCGTTTTCAAATAGTTTGTTCTACCTTCACTGGCAAGTAAAGAATGGAAAGAGACTGGGTGGAGCTGAAATGGAGAGAGACTGGGTGGAGCTGAAATGGAGAGAGACTGGGTGGAGCTGAAATGGAGAGAGACTGGGTGGAGCTGAAATGGAGAGAGACTGGGTGGAGCTGAAATGGAGAGAGACTGGGTGGAGCTGAAATGGAGAGAGACTGGGTGGAGCTGAAATGGAGAGAGACTGGGTGGAGCTGAAATGGAGAGAGACTGGGCGGAGCTGAAATGGAGAGAGACTGGGCGGAGCTGAAATGGAGAGAGACTGGGCGGAGCTGAAATGGAGAGAGACTGGGCGGAGCTGAAATGGAGAGAGACTGGGTGGAGCTGAAATGGAGAGAGACTGGGTGGAGCTGAAATGGAGAGAGACTGGGTGGAGCTGAAATGGAGAGAGACTGGGCGGAGCTGAAATGGAGAGAGACTGGGCAGAGCTGAAATGGAGAGAGACTGGGTGGAGCTGAAATGGAGAGAGACTGGGTGGAGCTGAAATGGAGAGAGACTGGGTGGAGCTGAAATGGAGAGAGACTGGGTGGAGCTGAAATGGAGAGAGACTGGGTGGAGCTGAAATGGAGAGAGACTGGGTGGAGCTGAAATGGAGAGAGACTGGGTGGAGCTGAAATGGAGAGAGACTGGGTGGAGCTGAAATGGAGAGGGACTGGGCGGAGCTGAAAGGGACTGGGCGGAGCTGAAAGGGACTGGGCGGAGCTGAAAGGGACTGGGCGGAGCTGAAAGGGACTGGGCGGAGCTGAAATGGAGAGAGACTGGGCGGAGCTGAAATGGAGAGAGAATGGGCGGAGCTGAAATGGAGAGAGACTGGTTAGAGCTGAAATGGAAAGAGACTGGGCGGAGCTGAAATGGAGAGAGACTGGGTGGAGCTGAAATGGAGAGAGACTGGGCGGAGCTGAAATGGAGAGAGACTGGGCGGAGCTGAAATGGAAAGAGACTGGGTACTATAGACGATTGGATTTAGCTATGAGTCCCTGCGTTGTCTCTTCCACCGTCTCTACCGTCCATGTTTTCAGTGAAGCGTGATGTTATGTGATTCCATTTGATTTTCCAGTTCTCACTAACTGTTCTATCACAGCCTGCAGCTGGGAACACGCTACAGTGTTGTTTAACAGCCTGTTATGGAGCGTTACCCTTCACATTACAAGAGGAGAACATGATAGGTAATCTCACATTAAATGATTTCTCAGTAGACAGTTATACACACCCACACACACTATTGTATTCAGTTATTCAAATGAACCTTTATTTAACTCGGCAAGACAGTTAAGAACAAATTCGTATTTACAATGAGGGCCTTTGGGGACGGGGGCTGGTATTAAAAAATAAATAATAATTATACAAAACACATCATGGGCAAGAGACAACATATCGTAGAGACCTAAGACCACAACAACAGCACGGTAGCAACACACGACAACAACATGGTAGCAACACAACACAACATGGTACAAACATTGGGCACAGACACCAGCACAAAGGGCAAGAAGGTTGAGACAACAACACATCACGCAAAGCAGCCTGTCAGTAAGGGTGTCCATGATTGAGTCTTTGAATGAGAGATTGAGATTAAACTGTCCAATTTGAGTGTTTGTTGCAGCTCGTTCCAGTCACTAGGTGCAGCGAACTGAAAAGAGGAGAGACCCGGGGATACCCCCACACAGGCACACCCACAGAAACACAACCACGCACCCCCCCACACACACATGCACGCACCCCCCCCCCACACACACACGCACCCCCCCACACGCACGCACGCACCCCCCCCACAAGCACGCACCCCCCCCACACGCACGCACCCCCCCCACACGCACGCACCATCCCATACACACACGCACCCCACAACACACACACATGCACGCATGCACGCATGCACCCCCCCACACACGCATGCACCCCCCCACACACGCATGCACCCCCCCACACACACACACATGCACCCCCCCCACACACACATGCACCCCCCCACACACACACTCATGCACCCCCCCCCACACACACTCATGCACCCCCCCCCCCCCACACACACTCATGCACCCCCCCACACACACGCACGCACCCCCCCACACACGCACGCACCCCCCCACACACACGCACGCACCCCCCCACACACACACGCACGCACCCCCCCACACACACGCACGCATCCCCCCACACACACGCACGCACCCCCCCACACACACGCACACACCCCCCCCCCACACAGACACTCTGACACACACAGACACAGACACTCTGACACTCTGACACCCCCACACACACAGAGACACTGATACACCCTCACAGACACTCTGACACCCCTCTCCCCTGCTGTATGTTGCAGTTCCTCCGGAGTTCCTGAAGAGGCCGGCCAACATCTACGCCCACGAGTCCATGGACATCATGTTTCAGTGTGAGGTCACAGGTTCCCCCGCCCCCACCGTCAAATGGGTCAAAAACGGAGACGCTGTCATTCCCAGCGACTACTTCAAAATCATTGTAAGTTTGTTGTATTGTAAAATGCCATTAGGATGTGTGACGTAAAACCTGTAGTTCAGCTTCTGATCTTTACTGAGGGGAACTTCTAGTGACTTTCTACAGTCTGATACCTCTTAACCAATCGCTTTAACAAGCACAACTTCAGCTAGATGCTCAACTGATGTTGTCTTTGATTTACGAGTGGTCGGTCAATCACCATATTGATCTCACACAGTCTCCACCTCAAGACATTGACCTATTTCCCTCTCTCCACCACCTGATGTCATTGACCTCTCTCTCTCTCTCTCTCTCTCTCTCTCTCTCGATCTCTGTCTCAATCTCTCTCTGACCCGCAGAATGAACACAACCTGCAGGTGCTGGGTCTGGTCAAGTCTGACGAGGGCTTCTACCAGTGTCTGGCAGAGAACGATGCAGGGAACATGCAGTCCAGCGCTCAGCTCATCATCCTAGAGCACGGTACGTTGGGAGGGGAACCGCATGGACAGGGTTCTAGATAGAAGACCGTGTTCGTTCTTGGGGAGCTTGGTTGTAGTAGTATTGATGGGTGTTGTGGGGTACATCAGGTTTACTCAAACACATGGCTGGACACTGGACATAAGTAGAGCCTAGAATACAGTAGACAATGGGAATATTGAACAAATCTAAGAAGCATGCCCAAAGAGTATGACGAGCAAAGAGAGTGGGACAAGAACAAAGACAACCCAAAACCTCCAGGGAGGGGTAGTGGCAGAAACAAAGACAACCCAAACCCTCCAGGGAGAGGTAGGGACAGAAACAAAGACAATCCAAAACCTCCAGGGAGAGGTAGAGACAGAAACAAAGATGATCCAAAACCTCCAGGGAGAGGTAGGGACAGAAACAAAGACAATCCAAAACCTCCAGGGAGAGGGAGGGACAGAAACGAAGACAACCCAAAACCTCCAGGGAGAGGTAGAGGTAGGGACAGAAACAAAGACAACCCAAACCCTCCAGGGAGAGGTAGAGACAGAAACAAAGATGATCCAAAACCTCCAGGGAGAGGTAGGGACAGAAACAAAGACAATCCAAAACCTCCAGGGAGAGGGAGGGACAGAAACGAAGACAACCCAAAACCTCCAGGGAGAGGTAGGGACAGAAACAAAGACAACCCAAAACCTCCAGGGAGAGGTAGGGACAGAAACAAAGACAATCCAAAACCTCCAGGGAGAGGTAGGGACAGAAACAAAGACAATCCAAAACCTCCAGGGAGAGGTAGGGACAGAAACAAAGACAATCCAAAACCTCCAGGGAGAGGTAGGGACAGAAACAAAGACAATCCAAACCCCCCAGGGAGAGGGAGGGACAGAAACAAAGACAATCCAAAATCTTGAGGGAGAGGGAGGGACAGAAACAAAGACAATCCAAAACTTCCAGGGAGAGGGAGGGACAGAAACAAAGACAATCCAAAACTTCCAGGGAGAGGTAGGGACAGAAACAAAGACAACCCAAAACCTCCAGGGAGAGGTAGGGACAGAAACAAAGACAATCCAAAACCTCCAGGGAGAGGTAGGGACAGAAACAAAGACAATCCAAACCCTCCAGGGAGAGGTAGGGACAGAAACAAAGACAATCCAAAACCTCCAGGGAGAGGGAGAGGTAGGGACAGAAACAAAGACGACCCAGAACCTCCAGGGAGGGGTAGGGACAGAAACAAAGACGACCCAGAACCTCCAGGGAGAGGTAGGGACAGAAAAAAAGACAACCCAAAACCTCCAGGGAGAGGTAGGGACAGAAACAAAGACAACCCAAAATCGAGAGGTAGAGGTAGGGACAGAACAAAGACAATCCAAAACCTCCAGGGAGAGGTAGGGACAGAACAAAGACAACCCAAAACCTCCAGGGAGAGGTAGGGACAGAAACAAAGACAATCCAAAACCTCCAGGGAGGGGTAGGGACAGAAACAAAGACAATCCAAAACCTCCAGGGAGGGGTAGGGACAGAAACAAAGACAATCCAAAACCTCCAGGGAGAGGTAGGGACAGAACAAAGACAATCCAAAACCTCCAGGGAGAGGTAGGGACAGAAACAAAGACAATCCAAAACCTCCAGGGAGAGGTAGGGACAGAAACAAAGACAATCCAAAACCTCCAGGGAGAGGTAGGGACAGAAACAAAGACAATCCAAAACCTCCAGGGAGAGGGGGAGGTAGGGACAGAAACAAAGACAATCCAAAACCTCCAGGGAGAGGGAGAGGTAGGGACAGAAACAAAGACAATCCAAAACCTCCAGGGAGAGGTAGGGACAGAAACAAAGACAATCCAAAACCTCCAGGGAGAGGGGGAGGTAGGGACAGAAACAAAGACAATCCAAAACCTCCAGGGAGAGGGAGAGGTAGGGACAGAACAAAGACAATCCAAAACCTCCAGGGAGAGGTAGGGACAGAAACAAAGACAATCCAAAACCTCCAGGGAGAGGTAGGGACAGAAACAAAGACAACCCAAAACCTCCAGGGAGAGGGAGGGACAGAAACAAAGACAACATCACCAGACACCAGAATAGATTCAGGTCCTAAAAATAGGACTGGGTGTATGAAAACGCCCATGTGGGGGAAAGGGAAAAATACTAATCTGGGGCTGGGTGATGGCAAAGTTTTTTATTCTCCATCCTGCTTTTAAAAGTGCTGTTTCTCTGCCAAATCAAGAAGCACCGTACCTCATGATTCCAACAACCAGCACATCCACCTACAGATATCTACAGTAGCTACCAAACTACCTGCAGAACTGCATTTCTGTAGGTTACCAGATTTAACACGTGTGAATTGTCCCATTAATCCTGAGCAGGTTGGTAGATTAGCATAAATTGGGGTGTCGGTCAGATAGCTCCCTCCAAACAGTGTTCTCTTCTCCCCGTTGGACGGCACTAAGTCAGAAATAATGATGACCTGCAGCTTTTAAGTAGCATTATGCATATCTCAAATAATTGCTCAACAAGGGAGATCAGCAAGGGGTGTCTTGTGACCTAAAACTTGTTTTTGTTTGGGATCAGTCAGTAAAGCAGATGGTCTGACACACTCGCCTGCCCTCAGCAGGACGTCAGAGAGAGCACTCTTATCCCATGACATGAAAGGGCTGTTTTAATGATTCCTACTGCCTTTGTAAGGTACAATAGCTTATTGGCTACAGCTGCCAGGCTAGCAGCCCTTTCTCCCCCTACATTACACCATGGTGGCTTCTTCTCATGAAAGGAGAGAGTTCAGTGCTCTGTTTACAGCTACACAAACAGTGAATGTGGAAAGTTTATATTCCCTGAAGAGTGTATGTAAATATCCATCATATGCCCTTTGCTTATTTCGTTTCCATACATTTGATTCCTCCCTGTGTCAGCATGTGGTCCATCAGCATCCTAAACAATCCTATCATTTCTTACAAAAGCTGCCTCACAGAGGTGCCAAAGTAAGTATTCCCTTCCATAGAAATGGCCCAGTTTGACCGTGCTGTTCTGTGAATATCGCTCTCTGAGGCTGGGAGATGTTTTTCCTCCTCTAGCTCTGTAATTGAGAGTAGATCTCTCTGGAACGTATCTCCTCTCCTGTGCCGGGTTAGTGTACACAGATCCTCCTTGGTGCCATCTGTTAACTCTCCCCTCCCGCCGCTCTCTCCTATCAGCCACCTGCTCTGTCCCCTGTGCACCTCTGTCCACTGGGCCAAGTGCTAAATATGCTGTCCGGTCCGCACTGTCCCCTCTCTTTTCACCCTCACCGGCTGTCCTCCTCACTGCTGGGGGTCCTTATCCGTTCCCTCCGTCCTCCTCGCCTGTGTCACCCCCTTCTGTCCTCTTCCTCCTGTGTCTCCCCCTTCTGTCCTCCTCCTCCTGTGTCTCCCCCTTCCGTCGTCCTCCTCGCCTGTGTCTCCCCCTTCCGTCCTCCTCCTCCTCCCCCTTCCGTCCTCCTCCTCCTCCTCCTGTGTCTCCCCCTTCCGTCGTCCTCCTCGCCTGTGTCTCCCCCTTCTGTCCTCCTCCTCCCCCTTCCGTCCTCCTCCTCCCCCTTCTGTCCTCCTCCTCCTGTGTCTCCCCCTTCTGTCCTCCTCCTCCTGTGTCTCCCCCTTCTGTCCTCCTCCTCCTGTGTCTCCCCCTTCCGTCCTCCTCCTCCTGTGTCTCCCCCTTCCGTCCTCCTCCTCCTGTGTCTCCCCCTTCCGTCCTCCTCCTCCTGTGTCTCCCCCTTCCGTCCTCCTCCTCCTGTGTCTCCCCCTTCCGTCCTCCTCCTCCTGTGTCTCCCCCTTCCGTCGTCCTCCTCCTCCTGTGTCTCCCCCTTCCGTCGTCCTCCTCCTCCTGTGTCTCCGCCTTCCGTCGTCCTCCTCCTGTGTCTCCCCCTTTCGTCGTCCTCCTCCTGTGTCTCCCCCCCTTCGTCGTCCTCCTCTTGTGTCTTCCCCCCTTCGCCCTCCTCTTCCTGTGTCTCCCCCCTCCCGCCCTCCTCCTCCTGTGTCGTCGTCCTCCTCCTGTGTCTCCCCCTCCCGTCCTCCTCCTCCTCCTGTGTCTCCCCCCTCCCGTCCTCCTCCTCCTGTGTCTCCCCCCTCCCGTCCTCCTGTCTCCCCCCTCCCGTCCTCCTCCTCCTGTGTTGTCTTCCTCCTCCTGTGTCTCCCCCCCTCCCGTCCTCCTCCTCCTGTGTCTCCCGTCCTCCTCCTCCTCCTGTGTCTCCCGTCCTCCTCCTCCTCCTGTGTCTCCCGTCCTCCTCCTCCTCCTGTGTCTCCCGTCCTCCTGTGTCTCCCCCCCTCCCGTCCTTCTGTGTCTCCCCACTCCCGTCCTCCTCCTATGTCGTCCTCCTCCCGTCCTCCTCCTCCTCCCGTCCTCCTCCTCCTGTGTCTCCCCCCCTCCCGTCCTCCTGTGTCTCCCCACTCCCGTCCTCCTCCTCCTATGTCGTCCTCCTCCCGTCCTCCTCCTCCTCCCGTCCTCCTCCTCCTGTGTCCCCCCCCCCCTCCCGTCCTCCTGTGTCTCCCCCCTCCTGTCCTCCTGTGTCTCCCGTCCTCCTCCTCCTCCTGTGTCTCCCCCCTCCCGTCCTCCTGTGTCTCCCCCCCCCCCTCCCGTCCTCCTGTGTCTCCCCCCTCCCGTCCTCCTGTGTCTCCCGTCCTCCTCCTCCTCCTCCTGTGTCTCCCCCGTGTCGTCCCCTTCAGATTTGCCCCTTCTCCCTCACTGCTGCCGCGGTTGCATTAGTGTCTATGATAGAAAATGAGTTTGAATCATGTCTGTGCTCAGTCATGTAAAGAATGAATTGAGAAAAAGTTCCAATACAAATAAAATCCTCCATGTGTATAGTATCTTTTTGTAATCCAAACAAACATTTATTTCCTGTTCATCCAAGTTCAGACAGAAAAGCCTCCATGAACGAGCCCTACTTCACTGACTAAGACCAGAGTAGAAAAACCGTGTTCTTTGTGTTCTTCCTTCAGGAGTTCCACAAAGCAACACAGACCAGCTCACTGCCACGGGTTTAAAGCCCTCAGTTACTTTTTGGAGCAGGAGACCAAAAATAGCTCTCAAATTGCAGTCCGGAGCAATTTTAGTACACATTCCTTCCTTTGCCATGTGTTCTGTGCAATGTAGGGTGACTAGTTACAAACAGATGTTCGAACAGGACAACAGCAGAAATGGACCTGGATGGGACTAATTCTATAATGTGAGGGTGGCCAAGTGACCCTAGTTAATTCACCCTGTAAACAGGCCTCACTTCCTCCTGTCCTCTCCTATAATGGTGAGGAGCAGAGCCTTTTAAAAGGCTTAGTATTGTTACTGACACCATTTAGAAGTATTTGAGCCAGGCCACCACTCGTTGTTAGGTGTTGCTAGTTTAGCATCTTATTGGTCTCTGTAGTCATTTGTGGTCTATACATGTCTGGTTTTCTAGTCATTTACAGTCAAGTGTGTATATTATATGGCTGGGTTGTAGATTGACATTGTAATTGAAAACGAACTAAGAACAAAACGTAGTCAACATATACTGCGTTCAGTATTAACTCTCATGGCGTCTGTGTAGGATGGCAGTCAGTATTGGAGGGGAGCTGATGCAGGAAATCGGCGAATGAACAGGCATTGAGGACGTTGTTTGCTCCTCTGCCCTCTGCCTTTTCCTCCCACATTCATTCAAGAGATGTTCTTCTCTTTTGCATTGCAATGCTTGTTTTTCTCCCCTCAGCATGTAAGCACCCCTTCAGATATTCAAGTGCTCCTCTCTCAGCATACAGAGTGTGTTTGACCCCCCCCCCTGGTTCGGAGGCGCCCGCTGTAGAAGGGAATTGTATAGGATAATCAAATACCAGCAGGAGTCTACTTCATCTCATACTTATAGGACTCCTGTTTTTTTAAATATGATGTCTGTTATACCGGGGTAGTACATCTGTTATACCGGGGTATTGTGTCTGTTATACCGGGGTAGTACATCTGTTATACCGGGGTAGTGTGTCTGTTGTACCGGGGTAGTGTGTCTGTTGTACCGGGGTAGCGCGTCTGTTGTACCGGGGTAGCGCGTCTGTTGTACCGGGGTAGCGCGTCTGTTGTACCGGGGTAGCGCGTCTGTTGTACCGGGGTAGCGGGTCAGGTGTCTGACTATTTTACCAGGGCAGCGGGTCAGGTGTCTGACTATTTTACCAGGGCAGCGGGTCAGGTGTCTGTATTGTACCAGGGTAGCGGGTCAGGTGTCTGACTATTTTACCAGGGTAGCGGGTCAGGTGTCTGACTATTGTACCAGGGTAGCGGGTCAGGTGTCTGTCTATTGTACCAGGGTAGCGGGTCAGGTGTCTGTCTATTGTACCAGGGTAGCGGGTCAGGTGTCTGTCTATTTTACCAGGGTAGCTGGTCAGGTGCCTGTATTTTACCAGGGTAGCGGGTCAGGTGCCTGTATTTTACCAGGGTAGTGGGTCAGGTGTCTGTATTGTACCAGGGTAGCGGGTCAGGGGTCTGTATTGTACCAGGGTAGCGGGTCAGGTGTCTGTCTATTTTACCAGGGTAGCGGGTCAGGTGCCTGTATTGTACCAGGGTAGCGGGTCAGGTGCCTGTATTGTACCAGGGTAGCGGGTCAGGTGCCTGTATTTTACCAGGGTAGCGCGTCAGGTGTCTGTATTGTACCAGGTGACTGTATTGTACCAGGTGTCTGTAGTTTACCAGGGTAGTTGGTCAGGCGTCTGTAGTTGGTCAGGCGTCTGTAGTGGGTCAGGTGTCTGTTTTGTACCAGGGTAGTGTATTGCACCAGGTATCTGTATTGTGCAAGGGTAGTGCGTTTGTGCAAGGGTAGTGCGTTGGACCAGGGGCGTGCGTTGGACCAGGGGCGTGCGTTGGACCAGGGGCGTGCGTTGGACCAGGGGCGTGGGTGGAGTGGATAAAACCAAGAAGAGCTCAGTCACACCGAGGCTTTAACAGGAATCAGTCACTCCACCCATAATGACCAGTTCTCTCCCAGAGCAGAAAACCACTCTAGTCAACACTAAACTGACAGGACACAGAGCACTTTCACCACAGCCAAACACAAATGCCTGTTGAGAAATGGACTTTCTCCATCTAATGACTGGCTGAGTGCTTTTTTTGTTTTGCAGAGCGTGGGAGCAGTCGCATGATAAATTGAAATCAGTGGTGTTGGAATGCAGAGGCTGACATAGTGATAGATCAGAGAGGGAGAGATCTCCGCTGCCAGGCTTGCCAGCCAAGCTGCTGGGGAAGTTTTCACTTGGGCATAGCAGAGTGGGATAGAATCAATAGGATATTATAGAGTATAATTCAACCTAGCAGTGCTGTTTTTGATGGATGTGTTTTTGTGATCAGTAAGTCAATACTGATTAGACTGGAAAGAGAGGAACTATAGTATCTACAGAATACTACTACTGCAGAGAATACTACTACTGCAGAGAATACTACTAGTGCAGCAGAGAATACTACTACTGCAGAGAATACTACTAGTGCAGCAGAGAATACTAGTAGTGCAGCAGAGAATACTAGTAGTGCAGCAGAGAATACTAGTAGTGCAGCAGAGAATACTAGTAGTGCAGCAGAGAATACTAGTAGTGCAGCAGAGAATACTAGTAGTGCAGCAGAGAATACTAGTAGTGCAGCAGCGAATACTACTGCAGCCCAGAATGCTCCTGCAGCCCAGAATGCTACTACAGTATACTACTACAGCCCAGAATGCTACTACAGTATACTACTACAGCCCAGAATACTACTACAGTATACTACTACAGTATACTACTACAGCCCAGAATGCTACTACAGTATACTACTACAGCCCAGATGCTACTACAGTATACTACTACAGCCCAGAATGCTACTACAGTATACTACTACAGCCCAGAATGCTACTACAGTATACTACTACAGCCTTCCCAGTTACAACGAAGAAGAGAGAAAGCAGTGCTAAAAATACAATTTAGGGACTCCTCAGGGGCTCTGTACAACCCAACAAGAACACAAATGTAAACCCCTAGTGTCTGTCAGGGGGATAGAAGCTGTATCTTCAGTCCGGGGTCAGGGACAGGGCGACCAGACACTATTTGTGTTGTGTGTCACTGTGGCGTCTGTAGCAGTGTCTGTAAAGTCATAAAGCGAGCAGTGGTCCCCGTGCGACGCTCACAGCCATGTAAATGTGACAGGTTTACGCGCCCTGCATGTCGCCCCCCTCTCAGGAAGGCCTCGGAGAAGAGAGGGAGAGCGAGTCAGAGAGATGGCGAATTGAATCAGAGCGACTGTTGGTTTTACAGCTAGGCACTCTGACATGGGCCTTTTTATTAGCCTTGGAAGATGGATGGTGTACCAGCTAGTGTGATATTAGTTTATATGGGGTACGTTCAAGATTGGAAATGAAATGTTTTGAAAATGTTAGAAATGTATAGAAATGAGGTTAGTCCAAACATACAGCCTAGCCTAGCCTAGTAACATGCAAGGTATTCTTAGTGCCCCATCAATAGTAAATAAACTAAATAGTGGTGTTACCCAGAAGACTCGGCCCACCTACAGGAAGTAATGGTAGTGTTACCCAGACGTCTCGGCCCACCTACAGGAAGTAATGGTAGTGTTACCCAGACGTCTCGGCCCACCTACAGGAAGTAATGGTAGTGTTACCCAGAAGGCTCGGCCCACCTACAGTAAGTAATGGTAGTGTTACCCAGAATGCTCGGCCCACCTACAGGAAGTAATGGTGGTGTTACCCAGAAGGCTCGGCCCACCTACAGGAAGTAATGGTAGTGTTACCCAGACGGCTCGGCCCACCTACAGGAAGTAATGGTAGTGTTACCCAGAAGGCTCGGCCCACCTACAGTAAGTAATGGTAGTGTTACCCAGAATGCTCGGCCCACCTACAGGAAGTAAGGGTAGTGTTACCCAGAAGGCTCGGCCCACCTACAGGAAGTAATGGTAGTGTTACCCAGAAGGCTCAAGCCACCTACAGTAAGTAATGGTGGTGTTACTCAGAAGGCTCAGGCCACCTACAGGAAGTAATGGTAGTGTTACCCAGAAGGCTCAGGCCACCTACAGTAAGTAATGGTGGTGTTACCCAGAAGGCTCAGGCCACCTACAGGAAGTAATGGTAGTGTTACCCAGAAGGCTCAGGCCACCTACAGGAAGTAATGGTAGTGTTACCCAGAAGGCTCAGGCCACCTACAGGAAGTAATGGTAGTGTTACCCAGAAGGCTCGGCCCACCTACAGGAAGTAATGGTAGTGTTACCCAGAAGGCTCAAGCCACCTACAGTAAGTAATGGTAGTGTTACCCAGAAGGCTCAAGCCACCTACAGTAAGTAATGGTGGTGTTACCCAGAAGGCTCAGGCCACCTACAGGAAGTAATGGTAGTGTTACCCAGAAGGCTCAGGCCACCTACAGTAAGTAATGGTAGTGTTACCCAGAAGGCTCAAGCCACCTACAGTAAGTAATGGTGGTGTTACCCAGAAGGCTCAGGCCACCTACAGGAAGTAATGGTAGTGTTACCCAGAAGGCTCAGGCCACCTACAGTAAGTAATGGTAGTCTTATCCAGAAGGCTCAGGCCACCTACAGGAAGTAATGGTAGAAGAAACACAGACAACCCTAACTAGAACCCCCACTTCCTCCTTCTACCTCTGATTACTGGGCCTGTGTGGTTTCCACTGTGAGCAGTTAGGCAGCTGACCAGAAGATTGTGGTTTCCACTGTGTGTGTGTGTGTGTGTATGTATTTGTATTTACCACACTCTGTTCAAGGACCGTGAGCGTGGGTTTAACTGCCAATTTGCTCCCTTGGGCTTTCTTTACTCTACAATGGTTAGGACCGGCAGTGGTTGGTTCCTGAAGCATATTGTTCTTTGTATATTTTCCCTGATTGTTCATTCCATCTGTGAGATTCATTTGCTTTTACACGAGGACAGAATATTACCATCCGTGTGTTTTTCTGTTATTCTGTATGATAATTCAACCCACTTTCTTTTTGCAATGGAAACTGTAAGGTTATGTTTCTTTACACTTTCCTGTATCTTTTCACTGCTTTTTTCCCCAAGGTCACACTTTCAACCTTGTTATCGTGGCTGTTTTTAGCCCTGACCTGGGCTTGGTGTGTCACCTGCCTCAGCCTCACGCTCCAGTCACACCTTCCCTATCACTTTATCACTCACACTCCATCCAGGATGCTGGTTGCTGTTGTTGGATACCACCCATCCCCGGAGTCTACTTTCAGGGCTCTACTTGGCCCAAACAGCCTAAATGGGTGGAAGAGCCACGTTGCGCCAAAGCAAAGCTCTTCCTCTATACCCCGACAGGTCACCTGACCCCCAGCGGGGCCCCTGGGCTCCTGGCTCAGAGATGGGCGGCGTTGCCAGGCTAGCGTTTCCTCTTCACGTCAACCGCCCCCCTGTCGTGCCACCCTTCCTCTACGCATATTGACCATCATGCAACATTCCAGGGTGGTATATAATAGGCTACCCGCCTTGATGTCCCTGTGCGTGATATCCACCCCACGTAGACCAACCCAGCGACCCTGATTACACTCTGTGAATCCAGGGGGGGGGTTCCTCTCTGAGTTACACTAACAATTCATTTATTTGAACCTTTCCTCTCCTGTTGGGAGAAACCTGGCACAAGCACCCCTGAGATATCAAACCACTTACCGTACTGTACACAGTTACGTGTTGAGAATTCAATTCACACACCAGGTAATAAGAACCTGCGGTCTGTTGGGGATGATGATGATGATGATGTAGGGTAAAACACATTTCCTGCTTCTTTAACTCTACAGGAAGAACCCCTGTGAGTGCCCCCCCCCTCCCGGTTCTTCTCCACTGAGCATGTTTACCACTGGATGCATATGATGATAATTTCCCCAAAGAAAGACTACAAGACGGGGGGGGGGGGGGGGGGGGGGGCAATCAACATAGAAAAAGATGTCCATGCTCTTATTCATTTGCATATCAGGGCTCATGCCACAGCAGGCGCCTCACATGTTTTGGGCGAAGGGGGGGGGGACTTGATATACAATCATGACCCTACAGTGGAAGTGGATCAAGGGATGATGTTTGTCTGATGAGGAAGGGGATGCTGTATGTATGCATGTACACACCAGACATTTTAATTATTGATGTAACCAACCTGATTCAATTATCAGCTGTGTTTCAAAGCAGATGACAGTCCAAGGGGAATTTACTGCGTATATTAAACGTGTACACTCTTGTGATGGGAGACGAGCATGCAGGCGCTCTGGGACCACGGATAGAGGGAACGACTTTAAAGTGGCAAGGGCTGAGATGTATTAGGGGGATGGAGGAGATGAGTGGGACGGGGGGGCAAAAGGAGTAAGACTGACTGCTCCATGGGCCTGCTTTAGCCCTAGCAGGGAGGGAGGTTAGACCTCCTCTAGGGAGCCTACCTCTCCACCCTCACCAGATGAGTCTCTGTACACTTACTCCATCATATCCCCTGATGCCTGGAACACTAGGGGGCATCCCTAAACCCTAATCCTGCTCTCATGCTGTGACCCCCCCACCCCCTCCCCACCACCCTCTCCACCAGACCCCACCCTCTCCACCAGACCCCCCCCAACCACCCTCTCCACCAGACCCCACCCTCTCCACCAGACCCCCCCCAACCACCCTCTCCACCAGACCCCACCCTCTCCACCAGATCCCCCCCTGTCCGTCCGTCCACTGCAGTTGTGTTGTCCTCCTACAGCTCCATCCCCTTATCTCACCAGCCAGAGGGTCCTCAGGCAGAAAGGAGGCCATCTCTTCCCCCCCAAATAAAAAATTAAAACCAGACCCATCCCAAATGTTTCATCTTCCACACGTCTCTGATGCCTTAGTTCCACTTTGCTCTATTTTTCGGCTGTTATGCAGTTGGTTGGCTCTTTGTTGACGACGAAGAAAACAGAAAGTGTCTTCCAATGAGTTGAGTGTGATCTGGCAACGCTGTTGGTAGCTGTAGGTTTTCTACTTCCTGTTGAACCACCACACCACAGTACAACAAGCCCTTCAAGTTCCCAACCCCTTCACTTGTCCCTGGGTTCCCTTACTATGAGCTGTTCCACAAAATACCTTCCTTATCTGTGCTTCATAAAATAAAGAATATGCCAGGTTTTAGATCCCAGATTTCCAATATGCTGCAAACACCTGTTGAAATGGTGCAGGGAGTGTAAGAAATGAATATGGAGATACCGAGAACTCATGCGGACAGCTCCACATCACCCAGAACCCATGAACTCATGTCTAACTGTGGCTCTACAGTGGATTACTTTGCTTTCTCTGTGGCGCGAGCCTCACTGAAAAGCAGCTTTAATGCCACCTTCTCAGGAGGGAAACCCCATGTGTGTCATGTTACTGATCTGTGTTTTGTGCCTTGGGCAGTGGGCGTTCTGTAACCCTTATAGACTTTATAGGAAATCCGATGCCTCTCCCGTCCCTCACGACTCCCCTCACCACGTAAAAAGGTGTCAGAAACAGAAACGCTTTGTTCTTAAAGGAAAACAGGCAGAGGTGGCCCC
Source organism: Oncorhynchus clarkii lewisi (assembly GCF_045791955.1). NCBI lineage: Eukaryota > Metazoa > Chordata > Actinopteri > Salmoniformes > Salmonidae > Oncorhynchus > Oncorhynchus clarkii. The sequence goes on along the minus strand of NC_092172.1, from coordinate 37,205,030 downwards.
GAAGAGGAGGGTGGGGGAACAGCGTCCTCCTCTTCATCAAGTCCAACGCTTGGCCAACCGACGAACGAGAGGAAGCAAGGGCCCGGGAGATAAAGAACAAACAACATGTTTCATCTGCCTCTCCATCTTTCTCGTTCCCTCCCTCGTTTTTGTCTTGAAGACATTTGTCTGTCTCTTACCCGAGTTTGTATCTTGTCGACACATCAAGAGCCTCTCCAAATGTCACGTTCTGTCAGAATTCTATTTCCTCTGATGTTATCGGCTGGAGACTAGCAAGAGAACATGGCCTCTTGAACAAATGAATGACTGAAATGGTCTTCGCTTTGCTTCCATCAGCAATGAATTGGATACGACCACACCGCGATCGTTCTCGCTTGATCAGAACCCCCCACAAACACTGTTTCAGAACATCTCCTCAGAGGAAGCATCACAAATCAGTCAAGATCGCAGTCTGTCTGCCATCACACATGTTCTTGTTGAAGTTCTATGAAAGCTTGGATGTGTTCCTTTAGCTGCTTAACTGACCATGATATTTTCCCGAAAAGGAATCAAGACATTTCCTTTAAATCTTTTAGCTCTATCATTATTTTTGAACCATCGTATATCAGCTCTCTCCATTTCATGTGCCATATCTCATCCTCTTCTGCTGAGGAGCATGACCATCTCTCTTCCCTCTTTCTCTCCTCCCTCCTTCCCTCCCGGAGTTAAAAGCGCTCATTCTGTAATGAGCCATTAGTGTAGCCATGTGGCTCTGTTCAGCGACATTACATGAACCCACAGACAGAAGCAGAGACTGTTTCCTTCACTTCTGAGACTAGTTCTACCATTATGCAACACTTGGCAAGACCTCTCACTCTCCAGGTTACATAGTAGCGACTTTGAACACTGCCTGGTGACGTCACTGTTGACCTGAATCCTAAATAACCATGCTTTTTTGGATGTAACAGCAATTAGATGTTTGAAAGCCCAACAGCTGGCCAATGAGCTAAGTGTCCTGTGGGTGTACGTGTGCCGAGAGGGGACTTTCTAAAACCCACGGCCTTCTACCCGTCAGACAAAGTGGCAGCGCATTCTGCCAGTTATGTTTTCATATGCCCACAAAGTTGACGTATTGTACAACTCGTATTGACATTACTAGAAGTTTAGGCACCAGTTACTTCCCTTCTAATCAAACTTGAAAAGGTACTGGAGATATTTTGTTCTGAAGAGCTCCACTGATATCATTCAGCTGCCCTGGAAAGTACAGTATGTTTCATTGTCAATTATTAAGATTCTTCTGTTATTAACTGTTTCCTTTGAATCTTTTTGTCTAACTCTTTCTTATACGCAGTACCCAGATACCTGGTTAAGGTAGAGGATAACTTTCCTCATTAGCTCCTAATGCCAGCCATTCATTACCAGTGTCACACGCCCTAATGACACAATTAATCTACTAGAAATAGACCATCAGAACAGCTACAGTAGAAATCTAGGATTCTCCTCAATTTCTTCCTTACTGTAACTGTCCATGGCTGAGAATAGATGGAAGACTGATTGTGACCAGGAGACTGAGACATGTCCTGTTCTCTGTAATACCACTGAGACTAACATTAACAAGGAGGAGACTGAGACATGGCCTGTTCTCTACAGTACCACTGAGACTAACATTAACAAGGAGGAGACTGAGACATGTCCTGTTCTCTGTAATACCACTGAGACTAACATTAACAAGGAGGAGACTGAGACATGGCCTGTTCTCTGTAATACATCTGAGACTAACATTAACAAGGAGGAGACTGAGACGTGGCCTGTTCTCTGTAATACCACTGAGACTAACATTAACAAGGAGGAGACTGAGACATGGCCTGTTCTCTACAGTACCACTGAGACTAACATTATGGTTTTCATCTACTCGCTGTATGCCCGGTGCCAACTTGGACATAGTGGTCCTTAGCACGTGGCCGCATGCCAGCGCCTCGCTAGGCAGCTCAGGAACCTCTCCACCCAGTTGACTGCCATCTTTCTAAACCCTTTTCTTTCCCTTTATTCCTTATTCCTTCCCCGGCAATTTGCTCCGGGTTCTGTCTCCAACAGACTGGTCATCCTCCAGCTGAGCCTTAAAGCCCAGAGGACCGAGGGGAGTGGAGGGGGGCAAGCCCCGGCCCAACGGAGTAAGCTTGGGCGGTATCCAGATTCATACCTTCATACCGACCTTGTGCCAAACCGGGATATTCAGTAATACCAGCACGGAACACAAGGGGCGCTGTTTTCAAACCCCACTGATACTCTGAAATCCGAAGGTTAGCAATGCTAAAAAGTCCCATAGAGAATGCTAACTAAATGCTAACAAGCGTATTGTGAAGATTTTATACAATTTGACCTAAACTACACAACTAACTCAAAAATGCTACTTACGGTTTGCTGCACACACAACAAACAAATAAGCCACAAGGCTCTTGATCCAAGAGGGGATTCTCTGCAGCTAGATAGTTAAATAGCTACTAAGTTAGCAAACCAAATGCACAACTGCAGAGCATTTAGCACATTTTTGACAGTTAACTTAATAGTTATAAGATATCTAGCTGGCAAACATTTAGCTGTGAATTCCATACTGTAATTTGATCACCTGGCACATGCTTCACAACAGTGACTCACAAGGCCCCAGTCTTTTGTCCTAGTGGGCTTGTAAACAAACACCACATGTAAACTTGATAATGAAAAATGATGTGACAGGTGAAATGAACAACACGATCTTTATCTCCTAATGTATTGCACAAGTTTACTGCAGGTATTTATCATCTATCTCCTAATGTAATGCACAAGTTTACTGCAGGTATTTATCATCTATCTCCTAATGTAATGCACAAGTTTACTGCAGGTATTTATCATCTATCTCCTAATGTAATGCACAAGTTTACTGCAGGTATTTATCATCTATCTCCTAATGTAATGCACAAGTTTACTGCAGGTATTTATCATCTATCTCCTAATGTAATGCACAAGTTTACTGCAGGTATTTACTTAAAAAGTAGCTACAAATATTCACATTTATAAAATTTAAATAACTTCACTGGTCATGACAAAACGTCTCATGGCTTTTTCCAAATACCCCGGTATACGGTGTGTGTATACGGTATACCGCCCAAGCCTAAAACCGTCTCTGACCGAGAGCGTCCTACGTACACATACAGATATACAGCTGTATAGACACACACACACACACAAATGGACACACACAACTGTCATAGACATGTCAGGACTGTTTATGATATGAGGATATAACCTCTGAAAGTCATACGATTAACAGATATGTAAACCCTGCAGCAGCTCAGTCACACGGACAGACTGACAGCTCACTCTGTGTACTAGTCAGTAATTGCGTTGAATGATGCCTCCTCTACGTTCCGTCTAATGGCTCGTGTCGTTACAGAGAAGCTGTAGTGAAATGAACCAGACTTAATGTATTTCCTAGAGTTCTGAATCAGATGGATGTATATCCTCCTCAGGCCCTCTTTGTAAAATAGCTTTATGTTTATGGAGGGAGATGGAGCCCAGGTATTCCCAGTTGTTGGCTGTTTCTGTGATTGAATATTTTGTTGATGATTAGATTGTTTACATTTTATATTGGCGTGTATTTTTTTATTATGGGAGGTGAGGAGAATTTTCTCTCAGTGCCCAAGGAAAATATGTTGTAACTCTGTAGAATGACACTTATTTATTATCTTCCCTTTACTCAAATATACAGGGGAATCAATTCCCTGTGTGTGTGTGTAATATACAGCAAATCCCACACCACTCTGTTCAATATCCAAGGTCATGGCACTGCTGGAATCTGTCATATAAACAGATAGTCTAGTCTCCCTGAATAAGCATCTCCTCAGTGTGTCATGATGGATAGATGTACTATGGTCAGCATACATTTGCATATAGAGTTGTATTTCTCTCTCTATATATATACCCCATATGTTTAGTTTCTATGCATTTTGGCATTGCCCTCGACTTGATTCCTTTGACCTGCTACCAATGGAAATGCCACAGTCTCTCTGACATTCTTTCCCTGTGTTGTCTGAGTCGTCTAGTATAAAATAGAAAGCAGATATACCCATGTCTAACCACAGATTGTTCTGAGACAGCACCAAATGACATTTTTTCACATTGCTGTGGGTAGACTGTGGAATAGCGCCAGTACAAGTGCATTAAAACATTATAGGGTGGGTTTGACAGTTGGTGTGGAGCTCGAAGGTCACACTTTGCTATGTAGAATATGTACAAAGTCTAGACTGTATTTTCTATATGTGTTCATACACCAGTCAGTGGTGTTTGTGTGTTGCTCCCCTCTTCCATTAGAGATGTTGTGCATGTTTAGTCTCCCTCTTTTTGTATTGTGTTTCGTTGTGATTATTCCAGCGTGATATTAGTGTGTTTTTGTGATTCCTTGTCATGCCGAGAGCTCTTTTTTTTTGTCACGTGGTTATTTTGTGTGTTTCTTCTGTTTTCTTTTTTGTTCTCCTTTATTTCGCTGTCCTTTCCTTTCTCTTCTTCTCTCTGTTCCTTTTGGATGCCCTCTGTCCGTCCACCTCTTTCTCCTTCTCTCTCTCGCTGTCTTCTTCACCTCCCTTCACCTTCCATCCACCTGACCCCTACTCATCTCCCACCACTCCACCCTCAAAGATGTAGCCCTCCCCACCCCTCCTCCCCCCTCACTGACTCCTGACACTACTGACCATGTAACGCCAGGCTCCAGAGGTGTGGCTAACCCCACTGGCCCCACCCCCTCCGCCCCCCGTGACGTCGTGGCCTCGCTGGTCTCCACCCGCTTCATCAAGCTCACCTGGCGCCCTCCTGCTGAGCCCAACGGAGAAGACCTCACCTACTCTGTCTACTTCAATCAGGAGGGTACCAACAGGTACCTACCTACACAGTACAGTATTACACACTACTCAGTGTATTATAGCAGGTAGGCCCTCTATTCAGTACAGTACATCATACACACTACTGAGGGCCCCTATAGCATACACCCTGCTGAGGGCCCCAATAGCATGCACACTGCTGAGGGCCCCTATAGCATGCACACTGCTGAGGGCCCCTATAGCATGCACACTGCTGAGGGCCCCTATAGCATGCACACTGCTGAGGGCCCCTATAGCATGCACACTGCTGAGGGCCCCGATAGCATGCACACTGCTGAGGGCCCCGATAGCATGCACACTGCTGAGGGCCCCGATAGCATGCACACTGCTGAGGGCCCCGATAGCATGCACACTGCTGAGGGCCCCGATAGCATGCACACTGCTGAGGGCCCCGATAGCATGCACACTGCTGAGGGCCCCGATAGCATGCACACTGCTGAGGGCCCCGATAGCATGCACACTGCTGAGGGCCCCGACTGCATGCACACTGCTGAGGGCCCCGACTGCATGCACACTGCTGAGGGCCCCGATAGCATGCACACTGCTGAGGGCCCCGATAGCATGCACACTGCTGAGGGCCCCGATAGCATGCACACTGCTGAGGGCCCCGATAGCATGCACACTGCTGAGGGCCCCGATAGCATGCACACTGCCCAGTGTACAGGTAGACTCTTGCTATGTAATGGTGTGTCGTCTGTAAATACAATACTGTCCACTCAGTAGAAATCAAGTGATATAGTATTGCTTGCCTTCTTTTGATAGTGTGTGCACTAACTGGGCTGTTGATAGTGTATACACTAACTGGGCTGTTGATAGTGTATACACTAACTGGGCTGTTGATAGTGTGTGCACTAACTGGGCTGTTGATAGTGTGTGCACTAACTGGGCTGTTGATAGTGTGTACACTAACTGGGCTGTTGATAGTGTGTGCACTAACTGGGCTGTTGATAGTGTGTGCACTAACTGGGCTGTTGATAGTGTGTGCACTAACTGGGCTGTTGATAGTGTGTGCACTAACTGGGCTGTTGATAGTGTGTGCACTAACTGGGCTGTTGATAGTGTGTGCACTAACTGGGCTGTTGATAGTGTGTGCACTAACTGGGCTGTTGATAGTGTGTGCACTAACTGGGCTGTTGATAGTGTGTGCACTAACTGGGCTGTTGATAGTGTGTGCACTAACTGGGCTGTTGATAGTGTGTGCACTAACTGAGCTGTTGATAGTGTGTACACTAACTGGGCTGTTGTGTGTGTGTGTGTGTGTGTGTGTGTGTGTGTGTGTGTCTCTCAGGGAGCGTATCCTGAACACCAGTCGGCCAGGTGAGATGCAGGTGACCATTCAGAACCTGATGCCCGACTCCAAGTACAAGTTCCGGGTGGTGGCACACAACAAGAACGGCCTGGGAGAGAGCTCTGCCGTCCTCAAGGTGGCCACCCAGGGTGAAGGTAAAACACACACACACACAGACAAACATACTGTATACTCTACAAACAAACATAAACACTTACACAGGGATAAACATGAACCCAGACCACCCCACTGTCGCTCTCCTCTCTAGGCCGTAGAAACATCCTCTGTAGTGGTTGTTCATTTCCTTCCAGTTACTTACTTACCTGTGTGTGTGAGAGAGGTGTGTGTTTAAACATGGCCTCCCATACTGTGGCTGAGGAAGAAGGGTGTGTGTGTGTTTGTGAGAGAGGTGTGTGTTTAAACATGGCCTCCCATACTGTGGCTGAGGAAGAAGGGTGTGTGTGCGTGTGTTTGTGAGAGAGGTGTGTGTTTAAACATGGCCTCCCATACTGTGGCTGAGGAAGAAGGGGGTGTGTGTATAGTGGGGTATGGTAGGCAGGCTGAATTAAAATGCATCCTCCTTCCTTCCAGTTCTCCAATCCGTAATACCTCCTCCGTCAAACATTGACACTGTATCCATTCACAGTGTATACTATACTTTGACACTGTATCCATTCACAGTCTATACCAGGCCTTTTTAGGATGTTGTGACTGGAGCGTTTTCCCCTCACAGCTCTACAGTAGACATGCTAAAGGCTTCCTCCTCCATGGCACAGTGGAGGTGAACACCCTTCTATTCATCTCTCCTTCTCTCTCTCTCACAGCTCAGCCTATTCATCTCTCCTTCTCTCTCCCTCACAGCTCAGCCTATTCATCTCTCCTTCTCTCTCCCTCACGGCTCAGCCTATCCATCTCTCCTTCTCTCTCCCTCACAGCTCAGCCTATTCATCTCTCCTTCTCTCTCCCTCATCACGGCTCAGCCTATCCATCTCTCCTTCTCTCTCCCTCATCACGGCTCAGCCTATCCATCTCTCCTTCTCTCTCCCTCATCACAGCTCAGCCTATCCATCTCTCCTTCTCTCTCCCTCACGGCTCAGCCTATCCATCTCTCCTTCTCTCTCCCCCATCACGGCTCAGCCTATCCATCTCTCCTCTCTCCCTCATCACGGCTCAGCCTATCCATCTCTCCTTCTCTCTCCCTCACGGCTCAGCCTATCCATCTCTCCTCCTCTCTCCCACCATCACAGCTCGGCTGCTGCCCAGTTTCTGGGTCAGTCTCTGCCTCTCTACCTGTGTCCTTTGCACCTGGCACTCCATAATGTGTGCCGACGGGAGCCTAACTACCCGTGGGGATAGCAAAGGGGGCAGCCAGTGCCAGGGACAAATTTGTCTGTCTGACAGTATCTCTTCTAGGTTAGAAATGAAGGTTTAAACTGTTGACCTGATTCCAAGTACCCGACCTGGACCGACCACACTGCATCCCTCACTGTATATATCTTACAGACACCTACTATATATACTGACAAATGAGAGCCTCCGTGTACTGCCAGGCATATCTGCAGCTAACGCACAGCAAAGGTACATATTCCTTCCCCTTAGAGAAGAATTGGGGTATTTGTCAGTGAAACTGGGGTCTCAAGTATTTTCCATGTTTGATGGACAAAGGCGTAGTTTGTATTACATGTAGAATCAACATGGTCTGTCTGTTAAAACACTGCTATAGGTTCCTTGTGTGTGTATATACAGTGTATTTTGATTTGTTTAACACTTTTTTGGTTACTACATGAATCCATATGTGTTATTTAATAGTTTTTAGGTCTTCGCTATTATTCTACAATGTAGAAAATAGTAAAAAATAAAGAAAAACCCTTGAATGAGAAGGTGTGTCCAAACTTTAGACTGGTCCTGTATATACACTACCATTCAAAAGTTTGGGGTCACTTAGAAATGTCCATGTTTTTGAAAGAAAATGTTTAAAAAAAATGTCCATTAAAATGACATCAAGTTGATCATAAGTACAGTGTAGACATCGTTAATGTTGTAAACGACTATTGTAGCTGGAAACGGCAGATTTGTAATGGAATATCTACATAGGCGTACAGAGGCCCATTATCAGCAACCATCACTCCTGTGTTCCAATAGCTTATCCAAGTTTATCATTTTAAAAGGCTCATTGAGCATTAGAAAACTATTTTGCAATTATGTAAGCATAGCTGAAAAGTTGTTCTGATTAAAGAACAATAAAACTGGCATTCTTTGGACTAGTTGAGTATCTGGAGCATCAGCATTTGTAGGTCTGATTACAGGCTCAAAATGGCTAGAAACAAAGACCTTTCTTCTGAAACTCACAACATTAACAATGTCTACACTGTATTTCTGATCGATTTGATATTTTAATGGACAAAAAATTTGATTTTCTTTCAAAAATAAGGATATTTCTAAGTGACCCCACACTTTTGAACGGTAGTGTACGTCATCCTAAACACCACAGAAGTTCTCTCTTGACGACTAGGTATGGTTAATGATGCATTACATTTGCCACACAGCTCAGTTTCTCAGACGCTATCGTTATCCGTCTAGAGACTACATCCTCCAGTAGATGTGTGGCTCTCAGCACCTGCTACCACAGTCTTGTGTTAAACAGCTACGCCGGTCGGCACCAGAGCTGTTAATTGAATGTAATGACTCACGTCCCTGCAGAGCAAACAACAATGGAAACACCCCTCTCCCTCCTCAACCACTTGGTTTAGTCCCAGCCGCTCTCTCTCGGCTAACCAATTCCAATTAACTTAATACTTCAGATAAATTCCTCTGTAAACCAAGCATGACCTTGTCTGTCCCCGCTCCCCCCTCTCACCTACTGGAATACCATGCTAGAGGGATTGGTGGGATGATGTGGGGAAATGACCACAGCATGTGTGTCAGGCTTTGCGGTTTAAGAAAAAAAAACAGGAGGACATTCCAAAATGGCAGTCTTTCAAATTGTGACCGAATTATCTCCAAGTGATTGAATGAGAGTGTGGTTTTGTGCAAGTGTGGTTTTATGATGTGGCTTACATATGAAAAAAATACAAATATTGAGATTTGGGGGGAGAAATGGCTTCCTGTGTCTTTTTATTTGGGGATTCATACTAAGTGTCCGCTGTATCCTTTGGTGTTTCCAGTGCAAGTTCCTGGCCCCGCCCCCAACCTGCAGGCTGTGTCGACCACACCCACCTCCGTCACCCTCAGCTGGGACACTCCCCTCACTGGTAACGGAGACGTCCTCACCTACAAGGTCTACTATATGGAGAAGGGTCTGGACCTGGAACAGGTAAGACCCAGTGTGATGGGTGGGGGAGTTAGATGGCCCTATATGTTGAAATAGTGATCCATCATATTCTATGAGAGAGATTAGTCTTGTGATGATATAACAACAAGACTGCAAACAAGCAAAACAGAACAGCGAAATGAACCGTTGCTTTTCCCGGCTTAGCATCAGCACCATATAGCCCATTGAAGTGTCCCAGCTCGGTCACAGCCCAGTAGACTGCCTTGAAACTCCTGTTCCCCTGAAGTTCCAAAGCCTCTGCTCTATTCCCACTCTATCAGATAGCTGGCAGCACCACCCTCCCCATTCCCCAGTCTCCCAGCAGGCCACAGTGCAGCGCACCGCAGCACAGCCTCCTGAGTCATCCAGCCCTGCCAGCCCAACCAGCCAGGCGTTAAAGAGCCTTTAATATGATAATGGATGAAATGTCAGCCAGCACAACGAGTAATGATGCTGTTGCTGCTGCCGTCCCTCGCTCCCTAGAGGAGAGAGAGAGAGATTCTGACAGGAAGAGAAGAGGCTTATCTGATGATCTCTTTATCTGAAAAGAGAGGAACAAAGGTTGAATCCAGAGAACAGGGTAGCTAACGGGGTGTTGGAGTGGATGAATTATTGAGGCAGGGACGGGGAAGGCTTCAGGAAGTGGCATGTCTACAGGGAGGAAGCTGTCACAATGGCGCGCCTGACTTCAGTTGAACAGTTAGGCACTGTGGTTTTACTACCCAGGGACAAAGATTAGGGCGGTACCCAAATAGAGTAGCTATTTGTAGCTAGCTAGTTTTCCATCCAATTGACAACAGATTTTTATGCAAAAAAAATACAAAAAATCTGCATCAAAACAATATGCGCATTTTCCCACCAGATAACTGTTTCCATCAAATTGACTTGTTGCGGATAAAAGGCTGTGCGTGATGACGTAGTGCCCATAAAATAACTTTTGCGGTTAAACTCCCATGTACAGAAGGGGAAAAAAAGTTAAGTGTTTCTATCGCATTTCCAACAACTGATGGTTTTGTCACACAAAATGTTGCGTTATATAGTGAATGTGCCAACTCTGGTCGTGGCATGTGCACTATAGACAACAGCTCGCAGATACAATGTGTGTATAGCCTACATTCGTGGCCAAAAGTTTTGAGAATGACAAATATTAATTTCCACAAAGTTTGCTGCTTCAGTGTCTAGATATTTTTGTCAGATGTTACTATGGAATACTGAAGTATAATTACAAGCATTTCATAAGTGTCAAAGGCTTTTATTGACAATTACATGAAGTTGATGCAAGAGTCAATATTTGAGGTGTTGACCCTTCTTTTTCAAGACCTCAGCAATCCGCCCTGGCATGCTGTCAATTAACTTCTGGGCCACATCCTGACTGATGGCAGCCCATTCTTGCATAATCAATGCTTGGAGTTTGTCAGAATTTGTGGGTTTTTGTTTGTCCACCCGCCTCTTTAGGATTGACCACAAGTTCTCAATGGGATTAAGGTCTGGGCAGTTTCTTGGCCATGGGCCCAAAATATCGATGTTTTGTTCCCTGAACCACTTAGTTATCACTTTTGCCTTATGGCAAGGTGCTCTATCATGCTGGAAAGGGCATTGTTTGTCACCAAACTGTTGCTGGATGGTTGGGAGAAGTTTCTCTCTGAGGATGTGTTGGTACCATTCTTTATTCATGGCTGTGTTCTTAGGCAAAACTGTGAGTGAGCCCACTCCCTTTGCTGAGAAGCAACCCCACACACGAATGGTCTCAGGATGCTTTACTGTTGGCATGACACAGGACTGATGGTAGCGCTCACCTTGTCTTCTCCGGACAAGCTTTTTTCCGGATGCCGCAAACAATTGGAACGGGGATTCATCAGAGAAAATAACTTTACTCCAGTCTGTCCCTGATGTTTTTTCTGAAGAGAAGTGGCTTCTTTGCTGCCCTTCTTGACACCAGGCCATCCTCCAAAAGTCTTCGCCTCACTGTGCGTGCAGATGCACTCGCACCGGCCTGCTGCCATTCCTGAGCAAGGTCTGTACTGGTGGTGCCCCGATCCCGCAGCTGAATCAACTTTAGGAGACGGTCCTGGCGCTTGCTGGACTTTCTTTGGCGCCCTGAAGCCTTCTTCACAACAATTGAACCACTCTCCTTGAAGTTCTTGATGACCTGATAAATGGTTGATTTAGGTGCAATCTTACTGGCAGCAATATCCTTGCCTGTGAAGCCCCTTTTTTGCAAAGCAATGATGACTGCATGTGTTTCCTTGCAGGTAACCATGGTTACTACTCCCTTCACAGAACAGGGCAAACTGGCTCTAACCAGAATAGAAAGAGTGGGAGGCACCGGTGCACAACTGAGCAAGAGGACAAGTACATTAGTGTCTCTAGTTTGAGAAACAGACACCGCGTAAGTCCTCAACTGGCAGCTTAATTAAATAGTACCCGCAAAACACCAGTGTCAACATCAACAGTGAAGAGGCGACTCCGGGATGCTGGCCTCCTAGGCAGAGTTGTAAAGAAAAAGCCACTTCTCAGACTGGCCAATAAAAAGAAACGACTAAAATGGGCAAAAGAACACAGACACTGGACAGAGGAACTCTGCCTCTGTCTGTTCTTAATATTTTATTTTATGATGAACTTCACAGGGTGGTGAAAGCACCCAGTGATGAGCTTGATGCTCCTTTCCAATAAATATCAAGGGTCTTATTCTGATGACATGATGATACAAATAATCTTGCTCTTTTTGTCAATAATAATCTTATCGTGTACAGTCGTGGCCACAGCAATGGTGGTGGTGTTAGTAGTGGTGATAGTAGTAGTAGTAGTAGTGATGGCGGTGGTGATAGTAGTAATGGCATTGATAGTAGTAGTGGCGTTGATAGTAGTAGTAGTAGTGGTGATGGCGGTGGTAGTGGTGGTGATAGTAGTAGTAGTGGTGGTGATAGTAGTAGTAGTGGTGGTGGTAGTAGTAGCGGTGGTAATAGTGGTGGTGATAGTAGTAGTGGTAGTTGTTATTATTAGTAGTGGTGGTGGTAGTAGTGGTGATGGTGGTGGTAGTAGCAGTGGCGATAGTAGTAATGGTGGTGGTGGTAGTAGTAGTAACGGTGGGAGTGGTGGTGGTGATAGTAGTAGTAGTTGTGGTAGTAGTAGTAACAGTGGTAGTAGTAGTAGTGGTGGTGATAGTAATAGTGGTGGTGGTAATAGTATTGGTGGTAGTGGTAATAGTGGTGGTGGTGGTAGTGGTAGTTGTGATAGTAGTAGGGGTTGTGGTGGTTGTGGTGGTGATAGTAGTAGTAGTACTAGCAGCGGTGGTGATAGTAGTGGTGATAGTAGTAGTAGTGGTGATAGTAGTAGTAGTAGTCGTCGTAGTAGTAGTAGCAGCAGCAGCAGCAGCAGCAGCGGTGGTGATAGTAGTGGTGATAGTAGTAGTAGTAGTGGTGGTGGTGGTGATGGTAGTAGTAGTGGTGATAGTAGTGGTGGTGATAGCGGTAGTGGTGATAGTAATAGTGGTGGTGGTGATAGTAGTAGTGGTGGTTGTAGTAGTAACAGTGGTAGTAGTAGTAGTGGTGGTGATAGTAATAGTGGTGGTGGTAATAGTATTGGTGGTAGTGGTAATAGTGGTGGTGGTGGTAGTGGTGATGGTGATAGTAGTAGTAGTAGTCGTCGTAGTAGTAGTAGCAGCAGCAGCAGCAGCAGCGGTGGTGATAGTAGTGGTGATAGTAGTGGTGGTGATAGTAATAGTGGTGGTGGTGATAGTAGTAGTGGTGGTTGTAGTGGTGGTGGTGGTAATGGTAGTGATAGTAGTGGTGGTGATAGTGGTAGAGTGATAGTAATAGTAGTGGTGGTAATGGTAGTGATAGTAGTAGTGCTGATAGTAGTAGTGATGGTGATAGTAGTAGTGGTGGTGATAGTAGTAGTGGTGATAGTAATAGTGGTGGTGGTGATAGTAGTAGTAGCGGTGGTGATAGTAGTAGAGTGATAGTAATAGTGGTGGTAGTGATAGTGGTGGTAATGGTAGTGGTGATGGTGGTAGTAGTAGTACAAAACAAGGAGAAGTACAAAATAAATCTACAGAAGCACTACTTAACTTTGTGTGTACCACCTCTCTTCTCAACCTCTCAGGACATAGACGCTGGAGCTCTGTCCTACACCTTGATGGGTCTGAAGAAGTTCACAGAGTACAGCATTAGAGTGGTGGCCTTCAACAAGCACGGCCCGGGAGTGTCCACAGGAGACATCACCGTCACCACCCTGTCTGATGGTAAGCAGGGGACAGATGAAGGAGCGGAACTCTTCCTCTCTCATAGGAGAAATGGGTAGTCTCCTTTCTGAAGAGGAAGATGTTAAAGACCTGGTGTGTTGAGGTGATCTCTCTTGAGTTCTAAAGAGTAAAACACCTTGTTTTTACCCCTACAGTCCCCAGTGCCCCTCCTCAAAACCTCACTGTGGAAGTTCACAACTCAAAGGTAAGCACAAGTCAGCCACTTCTCTTTAGCACGCAGACACTCTCCCTACCTCTCAGGTGATGTGATAGCTGTGGGTCTACCCCTGTTTTCCATGCCATTAGCTCTTGCCAGTGGGCTCAGATCACATACAGACTGCTAGCGTTGTGCTGGAACCCTGTATCGATCCACCCAGCCAGCGGCTGGAGACTGGGCCTGTCTGAAGGCTTTCGTCTCTCTCTATCACAACTCCTACAGCCTCACACATCTAGAGGCTCATCTCACACAGGAAGGTTTTCTATCCAGCTCACTTGTGTCCGTTTGTGAATGAGTCAGGAGTCAGGACCTCTTGCTGCTGCAGCACATGGCGGTGTATTTACTACCACTATAGAGATGGCGGTGTATTTAGTACCACTAGAGAGATGGGGGGTGTATTTAGTACCACTATAGAGATGGGGGGTGTATTTAGTACCACTATAGAAATGGGGGTGTATTTAGTACCACTAGAGAGATGGGGGGTGTATTTAGTACCACTATAGAGATGGGGGGTGTATTTAGTACCACTATAGAGATGGGGTGTATTTAGTACCACTATAGAGATGGGGGTGTATTTAGTACCACTATAGAGATGGACGGAGTGTATTTAGTACCACTAGAGAGATGGGGGGGTGTATTTAGTACCACTATAGAGATGGGGGGTGTATTTAGTACCACTATAGAGATGGGGGTGTATTTAGTACCACTATAGAGATGGGGGATGTATTTAGTACCACTATAGAGATGGGGGATGTATTTAGTACCACTATAGAGATGGGGGTGTATTTAGTACCACTATAGAGATGGGGGTGTATTTAGTACCACTATAGAGATGGGGGTGTATTTACTACCACTATAGAGATGGACGGAGTGTATTTAGTACCACTATAGAGATGGGGGTGTATTTAGTACCACTATAGAGATGGGGTGTATTTAGTACCACTATAGAAATGGGGGTGTATTTAGTACCACTATAGAGATGGGGGGGTGTATTTAGTACCACTATAGAGATGGGGTGTATTTAGTACCACTATAGAGATGGGGTGTATTTAGTACCACTATAGAGATGGGGGGTGTATTTAGTACCACTATAGAGATGGGGTGTATTTAGTACCACTATAGAGATGGGTGTGTATTTAGTACCACTATAGAGATGGGGTGTATTTAGTACCACTATAGAGATGGGGGTGTATTTAGTACCACTATAGAGATGGGGGTGTATTTAGTACCACTATGGAGATGGGGGGGTGTATTTAGTACCACTATAGAGATGGGGGGGTGTATTTAGTACCACTATAGAGATGGGGTGTATTTAGTACCACTATAGAGATGGGGGTGTATTTAGTACCACTATAGAGATGGGGTGTATTTAGTACCACTATAGAGATGGGGTGTATTTAGTACCACTATAGAAATGGGGGTGTATTTAGTACCACTATAGAGATGGGGGGTGTATTTAGTACCACTATAGAGATGGGGGGTGTATTTAGTACCACTATAGAGATGGGGGGTGTATTTAGTACCACTATAGAGATGGGGGTGTATTTAGTACCACTAGAGATATGGGGTGTATTTAGTACCACTATAGAGATGGGGGTGTATTTAGTACCACTATAGAGATGGGGTGTATTTAGTACCACTATAGAGATGGGGTGTATTTAGTACCACTATAGAGATGGGGGTGTATTTAGTACCACTATAGAGATGGGGGGTGTATTTAGTACCACTATAGAGATGGGGGGTGTATTTAGTACCACTATAGAGTTGGGGGGTGTATTTAGTACCACTATAGAGATGGGGGGTGTATTTAGTACCACTATAGAGATGGGGGTGTATTTAGTACCACTATAGAGATGGGGTGTATTTAGTACCACTATAGTAGCACGGATTTAGAAATGGATTCAGTCTGACTTGCATCTAGAACTGGTTTGTGACCTTATTTGTTCTGTTTACTGGTCAATCAGATCAGGTTTTGCTTTGTTCTTCCTTTGTCAGACTTGTCCTGTATGTTACTGTTTGATACCAGTAATGAATGGCCTTATATGGATGAATATCATTATAAAATGCATTTCTAATTAGATTAAAACACAAAATGCAATTTCTCATTTTAATTGTTTAATTTGCTCTGTCCTGTGGGCCGTGTCAGTCAGCCAGGCCTGAGGGGTGAAAACTAACATACAAGGGGAAGTGTAGTCTCAACATGTGAACCACAACCCCCCCCCCCTCAATTTAACTTGTATTTTAGAGAAGGGGGGAAGGGGTGAGGGGAAAGAATGTAGCTGAAATAAGAACGCACTATAAGAGAATGGAAATGAACTAATTGAACACACTTAGCACAGATTTAATTAGTGCTGTTCCCCCAACTCACAGATGTGTGTTAATGTTGGCGCGCCTGTGTGTGTTTTTGTGTGTGTGTGTGTGTGAGCGACAGTGGTAGTGTTAATTAACTCCTCTCTCACGCTGAGTTCCCCCCACCCGTCCCTTCACACACACACACACACAGTCTACAGTATCTCTCCTCCCTCCTTCCACACCATCCCACAGTGCACTGCAGGGCCTGCAGCTAAGGACCTGAATCTATCGCTCTCTCTCTCGCTGGGAGCCACTCCTCTCACCAGGGCTCCTCTCACCAGGGCTCCTCTCACCAGGGCTCCTCTCACCAGGGCTCCTCTCCTCCACTCTTTATTTATTATGAATGTCTTTATTTCCTCCTTTCTCCAACAGACAGCCTGTTCTCTTCTCCTTCACCACTACATTACACTCTAACATCAGTCTGTTTTAAGACTGGTGTAAGGCTTTGTAAGGCTGGTATAAGACTGGTGCAAGGCTTTGTGAGGCTGGTATAAGACTGGTGCAAGGCTTTGTAAGGCTGGTATAAGACTGGTGCAAGGCTTTGTGAGGCTGGTATAAGACTGGTGCAAGGCTTTGTGAGGCCGGTGTAAGACTGGTGCAAGGCTTTGTGAGGCTGGTATAAGACTGGTGTAAGGCTTTGTGAGGCCGGTATAATGTTGCCTTTTGACCTTACACCAGCCTTGGTCAGGTTAGCCCTGTGACGTCAATGTCACAGCGAGTGGTGTTACTGTGTATTGCCATAACCACCCACTCATTGCCCTGGTGTGATTTTTATCTGCAAAGTCCTGTGGTTGTCATTCCACCTCTAAAGTCAATGGTGGTAGCTAGAGATTATTCAGTATTGTCCTTGGGTTGGGCTCGAATCCATTGCAATTCAGGAAGTGAAATGACATTTGTGAATGGAAAAAGTTGACATTGAAAACAGTGGGTCAGTTTTCTGTGAATATGACCATTTCCCTGTGGTTCAGCAGTAGAAACTGTAACCCCCCGTGTCTTAGACTATGTACTCAGTGTGTCGTTCCACCCCCCTACCCAGAGTATCTTGGTCCGGTGGCAGCCCCCACCACCAGGCGCCCAGAACGGCGAGATTACTGGGTATAAGATCCGTTACCGGAAAGGGACGCGGAAGAGCGAGGCGGCAGAAACCACGGGAGGCACCCAGCTCTTCCAACTCATCGACGGTAAGCTCTCCTATAATACCAAGTCACGTACTCATCACGTACTCATCACGTACTCATCACGTACTCATCACGTACTCATCACGTACTCATCACGTACTCATCACGCACTCATCACGTACTCATCACGTACTCATCACATGACTCATCACGTACTCATCACATGACTCATCACGTACTCATCACATGACTTATCACATGACTCATTGTGGAGTTGAATTAGTCATGCACATGCAATATCTTCCATGGGAAATAATGTGATTATTGATTAGCGTGTTCTAAAACAAGTCTAGTTTTCAGATAGGCCGAAGACTCTGTGGCTACTGCTGGTAGTTTAACTTTTAGCCAATTGGAAGTTTCTAAGTTGAATACTGTGGTCCCATAGGACCAGATGTTGTATCACTGGAGCGGTTTTCATTTGAGCCTTTTGTCTGGCGTGTTGCTTGGAGTCATCATTTTCCTTCATCGTCTGTGTTACTTCAGACAGTCACCTGTTCTCCACATCTCACATCCAAACTGATATTATACCGTTACTGTAGTACAATAGATATCAGACTGTAGCGACGGCAATGAATATTACATGTTGTCTCAGCAACTTTTCTGGCCCCGTCTCACGCTGTGTGGTGCAGCATCAAAGAGAATACACACTTGAAAGTCAAACCCGATTTATATTTGGGGTGCAACATGGGTGTTTGTTGGTTCAAAGGCATTTAAGCTAGA
Organism: Oncorhynchus clarkii lewisi; assembly: GCF_045791955.1. Classification (NCBI taxonomy): domain Eukaryota; kingdom Metazoa; phylum Chordata; class Actinopteri; order Salmoniformes; family Salmonidae; genus Oncorhynchus; species Oncorhynchus clarkii. Next base: position 37,186,833 of record NC_092172.1, on the reverse strand, counting down.
GATTTTCTTTCTAGAGCCTTGGAGTCCTGGAGTGTCTGGGTGGTTTTCAGCAGTCTGCCTCAGGGACAGCCCGTAGTAGTGAAGGGAGAGACGACACGATTAGCATTTAGCGTCCAAACAGATAAGTCCAATCCGACTCTTAAGAAAATGTTTGCACCAGTTAGCGCAGATACATGTTCTTTAAAGACAGCGGGCGGTTCCCACCACTTTGAATTTCCAAAACACACCCGTGGCGGTGATGTAGCCGACCCAGCAATGTGGCTGGGATGGTGGTCCAAGCAGGGATCCAGCTCCACACACTCCTCCAGGAGTGAACAGTCTCCTCTTTCTTCTCTGAGTTTTCTATCGGGAACGGCTTGCTTGGGCTACATTCAAACTGCTCATGTGTAAATTCCCCCACAGACGCGTCGTGATCAATGGCAGAAGGTTCATCTCTATCAAACCCATTGGATTGGAAAGAGGAAAATGTTAATTGCGCCACGACGACGAGTTCTCTCTTGATCCCACCCCTGACAGAGTTATAGATTTCCCTTCACACAAGCAAAGAAATATTGGACTTCCTCTTGAAATATTACAGCTTCAAATATTTAGTGTGTCTGCATGCCCAGCTCGATGAGTGGCGGAGTGAGGGATGCACTGCTAGTACATCCTTTAAGAAGCCCACTGAAAGGAACGTTGGGACAGTTTTCTAACTGCAGAAACTGATGGACCCAGCCTGTGGCTGATTCTGCACACAAACCCAATTACATTTCTTGGTCTGCCTGTCAAAAGAGCGCACTACTTGTTCACTTCGCCTCAAACATTTCAAAGCACTTGATTGAGGGGGGAGTGAACAAGATGAGGGCGCACTTTGGGTAGAAGAGGGAGGAATGGAACTGGGCTTCCTGTCTGACTCTGACTGATTTTCTGTCTGTGTGTTGTTGTGGTCAGGTCTGGAGCGGGGGACAGAGTACACGTTCAGAGTATCAGCCATCACAGTGAACGGCTCCGGGCCCGCCACAGAGTGGAGCACCGCAGAGACCTTCGAGAGCGACCTGGACGGTAAAACGTTTTCCTTACCTCTCTTCCCTTAATACACTGACCAGTCAAATCCCTCTACCTCAGCCCTGATCCTTACCTCTTCCCTTAATATACTGACCAGTCAAATCCCTCTACCTCAGCCCTGATCCTTACCTCTTCCCTTAATACACTGACCAGTCAAATCCCTCTACCTCAGCCCTGATCCTTACCTCTCTTCTCTTAATACACTGACCAGTCAAATCCCTCTACCTCAGCCCTGATCCTTACCTCTCTTCCCTTAATACACTGACCAGTCAAATCCCTCTACCTCAGCCCTGATCCTTACCTCTCTTCTCTTAATATACTGAACAGTCAAATCCCTCTACCTCAGCCCTGATCCTTACCTCTTCCCTTAATATACTGACCAGTCAAATCCCTCTACCTCAGCCCTGATCCTTACCTCTCTTCCCTTAATACACTGACCAGTCAAATCCCTCTACCTCAGCCCTGATCCTTACCTCTCTTCCCTTAATACACTGACCAGTCAAATCCCTCTACCTCAGCCCTGATCCTTACCTCTCTTCCCTTAATACACTGACCAGTCAAATCCCTCTACCTCAGCCCTGATCCTTACCTCTCTTCCCTTAATACACTGACCAGTCAAATCCCTCTACCTCAGCCCTGATCCTTACCTCTCTTCTCTTAATATACTGAACAGTCAAATCCCTCTACCTCAGCCCTGATCCTTACCTCTTCCCTTAATATACTGACCAGTCAAATCCCTCTACCTCAGCCCTGATCCTTACCTCTCTTCCTTTAATACACTGACCAGTCAAATCCCTCTACCTCAGCCCTGATCCTTACCTCTCTTCCCTTAATACACTGACCAGTCAAATCCCTCTACCTCAGCCCTGATCCTTACCTCTTCCCTTAATACACTGACCAGTCAAATCCCTCTACCTCAGCCCTGATCCTTACCTCTCTTCCCTTAATACACTGACCAGTCAAATCCCTCTACCTCAGCCCTGATCCTTACCTCTCTTCCCTTAATACACTGACCAGTCAAATCCCTCTACCTCTCTTCCCTTAATACACTGACCAGTCAAATCCCTCTACCTCATCTTCTCTTAATATACTGACCAGTCAAATCCCTCTACCTCAGCCCTGATCCTTACCTCTTAATACACTGACCAGTCAAATCCCTCTACCTCAGCCCTGATCCTTACCTCTCTTCTCTTAATATACTGACCAGTCAAATCCCTCTACCTCAGCCCTGATCCTTACCTCTTAATACACTGACCAGTCAAATCCCTCTACCTCAGCCCTGATCCTTACCTCTTAATACACTGACCAGTCAAATCCCTCTACCTCAGCCCTGATCCTTACCTCTTCCCTTAATACACTGACCAGTCAAATCCCTCTACCTCAGCCCTGATCCTTACCTCTTCCCTTAATACACTGACCAGTCAAATCCCTCTACCTCAGCCCTGATCCTTACCTCTCTTCTCTTAATATACTGACCAGTCAAATCCCTCTACCTCAGCCCTGATCCTTACCTCTTAATACACTGACCAGTCAAATCCCTCTACCTCAGCCCTGATCCTTACCTCTTAATACACTGACCAGTCAAATCCCTCTACCTCAGCCCTGATCCTTACCTCTTCCCTTAATACACTGACCAGTCAAATCCCTCTACCTCAGCCCTGATCCTTACCTCTTCCCTTAATACACTGACCAGTCAAATCCCTCTACCTCAGCCCTGATCCTTACCTCTTAATACACTGACCAGTCAAATCCCTCTACCTCAGCCCTGATCCTTACCTCTTAATACACTACAACCCTCTATTAATGTGGTCTCATTGCTACCTTTATATTTATGGTTTAGTTTTAATGTATTTTAATGTCTTGATTCTAGTCTAAAGTATATGGAGTGTTTAATATTTGTTGTGTTTAATTTCTTTATTGTGTTATAATTTGAGGTAAGTTTGATCTCCTGAGTTTTCCTCCCTCCAGAGTCCAGGGTGCCAGACATCCCCAGCTCGCTACATGTGCGCCCGCTGGTCAACAGCATCGTGGTGAGCTGGACCCCGCCGGAGAACCAGGACATGGTGGTACGAGGCTACACCATCGGCTACGGCATCGGCAGCCCCCACGCCCAGACCATCAAGGTGGACTACAAGCAGCGCTACTACAGCATTGAGAACCTAGGTGAGCACACCCTGTTGTTGCCCTCTGGGTTGTTGCCGTCATAGTTGATAGTGTGTTGTTGTGGAACCATGTTCTTGATGCATGCCTGTGAACAGTCTTTGACTGCATGGCTGGCTGTGCTTCATAGTGTCCTGTAGCCTACTGTAATTACAACATGGTTAGGGGGGACCACTATGATAATGTTGCATAATTTAGCTTTTCATTAAAACCCCAACGAGAGAATGGGTTTCAATATACACCTTTTGTCAAGATGATGAATATCCTGATCCTATGAGGAGAGGGTCTCAGGAGTCTGGACTTGATTAGCTACATTATTTCATAACGCGCTCTCTCTCTCCCCCTCCCTCTCTCCCCCTCCCTCTCTCTCCCTGGCCCTCTCTCTCCCTGGCCCTCTCTCTCCCTGGCCCTCTCTCTCCCTGGCCCTCTCTCTCCCTGGCCCTCTCTCTCCCTGGCCCTCTCTCTCCCTGGCCCTCTCTCTCCCTGGCCCTCTCTCTCCCTGGCCCTCTCCTTCCCTCAGACCCCAGCTCCCACTATGTGATAACCCTGAAGGCCTTCAACAACGTGGGGGAGGGGATCCCTGTATACGAGAGCGCCATCACCAGGCCACAGTCAGGTAGGACATCTACACAATACCCCTACACCCTGAATACTGGAGTAATGGAATGGTCTCATGGACACACCCTAAATAGCCTTACCAATGAGATGTTCACTAATACCCTCCATACTGGACTGGTGAAATGGTCTTTTAATGGAGAAGTTGTTTCATCCATAAAAAACGTATGCTGGTATCGTTTCTGTTTGCTGCCATATTTCAGTGAGGAGTGAGAAGTCATTTAACTCCCTTAAAAAAGGAATCTGACTGTAGTCTTTGACCAATGTTACATCACCACCACCATCATCATCATCGATAAATATACCCTGACGTGGCTTGACTCTAAATAACTTCAGAGATACGCTTACTAAAACCTAATGTGTTTTTTATTTGACCAACTAGAGCCTTGACTTTATATTAGACATTATTCCTCCTGCATTCATATGGTGCAGTTTACCTTCCATCAGACCTGATCATCAGACCTGATCGTCAGACCTGATCGTCAGACCTGATCGTCAGACCTGATCGTCAGACCTGATCGTCAGACCTGATCGTTAGGATCAACTTGTCAGAGAGCATCTCTGACCTGCCATTCTCTCTGTGGTAATTGACTTTCCCTTTGTCACAAATATCACTGCACAAAACAAGTGGTCCCGGCTCATCTCAGGCCTGTCTCCCAGAGAATAATAAGGAAATACCCTCCAATCCAGATTTCTCTAATCTGAGGACAGCTACTCAGACAATTAGCTGATATTTAGGTCACAATACCAAATGCCAACAATTGAACACAAAGTATGAATTGCTAGCAGGAAGTCGCTGCTCAACATAGCTCTGTAGAGTATGCCACATTTTTTGACACCCGTAAGATGAGGGAACTAGGAGTGTAGGCTGTACCCTGTGTCGAGGCACCCCCAGGGAACTAGGAATGTAGGCTGTACCCTGTGTCGAGGCACCCCCAGGGAACTCGGAGTGAGGGCTGAAACCCATGTCGACTTTAAGCCAACCCCTTGTCACCCCCTCTCTGTTTTGATGAGCCAGTTTGTCTGTACTTGCACTCCGCTATCCCAGCATGCACTGCTGTGCAGGGACAGGATACCGGATGACTGAAATGGCATCAACATGCTGCAGGGGGCAATCCACACACACACACACACACACACGCACACAGAACACACACACACACATACATACATAGCACTGTGCAGAAGCGCGCACGTACACGCACACACCCTGCTGTGGCTTTGGCAACCCTCTGTCAGATCCAGCTCTCCTCTCAACACAGAACCAAAGCCCTCCAATACAGTCTGCAGTTTGAATACACCAGTGAGTTGCTCCACGAGCATGTTCATTGGATGAAAAAGTTTGGAATAAAAGACTGGTTGACCTAGATAATGTTTTGACTTAAAAGAAGTTGGGAGAAGTTGGAAGACATCTAGGAGTGTTGTTTAGGGACTGATGTATTATAGTAAATATCCAGTGGGAAGATAACCTTGGTGCAAAACATATGCAGGACTGACTTGAAAAGGAGATTTTCAATCTCAATGTGACTTTCCTTTATAAAGCATAAATCAAACCAAAGCAGAATAAAAACCTTCTCCTATATGTGGCATCTGATAACTGACTGAAATACGTGGAGGGGGGGTTTCTTTTTGACAGGTAGGAACATTTAATTCAGAGCACTGTAGGCTACTAAACCCAGGCTGGTACAGACTACTGCTGCAGACACACAGTTCTCAGAGTGGAAAACAGATGCCATTTCCATGCCACCTAAAACCACACCGTGTTTCCAGGACCACCTCCATGCTTCCCAGAAAGAGAGAGAGACACACACACACACCAGTGCAATAATGAGCATGCACAATGACTTGTAAAATGGAGCGGGGAGGAGAGAGGGAGCTGGATAGAGGGGGGGTGAGTTTGGGGGAGGTAGGCTACACCAGATGACTAGAGCTTTTTCTAATTACCACTGGACCCTGGTCAAAATCTGGAGTCCAGGGCTGGCGCAGAGCATGGCGTAACAGCCTGACCAGCCTGACAAGCCTGACCAGTCTGCTCATTGCTGCCATCTTGAAGCGTTTAGTTGGCATTGTGGCGACTTGAGCCAGGGAACCACTTGTTACTGCCTCTCTCACAACACCAGTGTTTACCATGCGTCCATAATGAGTACACACACACACCTCAGCAACCCCCTGGAGGACATTGTAGTGAGGGAAGCAGGTGGTTGGACATGTGCTCACAGTGGCTAACTGTGTTTAGTTACATAACAGAGGTATCCTCCATCTGTAAAGAGACGTGACCAGGGTAACATTCTTTAGGGAGGTATCCTCCATCTGTAAAGAGACGTGACCAGGGTAACATTCAGTAGAGAGGTATCCTCCATCTGTAAAGAGACGTGACCAGGGTAACATTCTTTATCCTCCATCTGTAAAGAGACGTGACCAGGGTAACATTCTTTAGGGAGGTATCCTCCATCTGTAAAGAGACGTGACCAGGGTAACATTCAGTAGGGAGGTATCCTCCATCTGTAAAGAGACGTGACCAGGGTAACATTCTTTATCCTCCATCTGTAAAGAGACGTGACCAGGGTAACATTCAGTAGAGAGGTATCCTCCATCTGTAAAGAGACGTGACCAGGGTAACATTCAGTAGGGAGGTATCCTCCATCTGTAAAGACACGTGACCAGGGTAACATTCTTTAGGGAGGTATCCTCCATCTGTCAAGAGACGTGGCCAGGGTAACATTCAGTAGAGAGGTATCCTCCATCTGTAAAGAGACGTGACCAAGGTAACATTCAGTAGGGAGGTATCCTCCATCTGTAAAGAGACGTGACCAGGGTAACATTCAGTAGGGAGGTATCCTCCATCTGTAAAGACACGTGACCAGGGTAACATTCAGTAGGGAGGTATCCTCCATCTGTAAAGACACGTGACCAGGGTAAAATTCAGTAGGGAGGTATCTTCCATCTGTAAAGAGACGTGACCAGGGTAACATTCAGTAGGGAGGTATCCTCCATCTGTAAAGAGACGTGACCAGGGTAACATTCAGTAGGGAGGTATCCTCCATCTGTAAAGAGACGTGACCAGGGTAACATTCAGTAGGGAGCAACTATATCATTAAGTAACACAGACATAGATGATGCTAATCAATCCCAGATAGAACAGACATCACTAATCTAATCAATCCCAGATCAGACCATAATTTATCTAATCAATCCCAGATAGATCAAGCATCACTACATTATTCATAGGTAAAGACCAAGTCAATCCATTTGAAGTTGTCAAAACTCCCTTTCATTGGCGTTTAATATCCCTCGCCCTTGACACACGAGATCCGCTGATAGGCTACATGAGCAACAATGAACAGATGAATAATTCCCATTTCACTTATTACATGCATAGAGTTTGAACACAGCGTCAGTGTAGGGCTTTTCCTTGTGAGTGACATGGCTCTATATACAGTCCTATTGTGATTCAGCTATAGTAAATGTAAAGTAGTGCCTGTATTCACAGAGACACTGTAAAGTAGTGCCTGTATTCACAGAGACACTGTAAAGTAGTGCCTGTATTCACAGAGACACTGTAAAGTAGTGCCTGTATTCACAGAGACACTGTAAAATAGTGCCTGTATTCAGAGATAATGTAAAATAGTGCCTGTATTCACAGAGACACTGTAAAGTAGTGCCTGTATTCACAGAGACACTGTAAAGTAGTGCCTGTATTCACAGAGACACTGTAAAGTAGTGCCTGTATTCACAGAGACACTGTAAAGTAGTGCCTGTATTCACAGAGACACTGTAAAGTAGTGCCTGTATTCACAGAGACACTGTAAAGTAGTGCCTGTATTCACAGAGACACTGTAAAGTAGTGCCTGTATTCACAGAGACACTGTAAAGTAGTGCCTGTATTCACAGAGACACTGTAAAGTAGTGCCTGTATTCACAGAGACACTGTAAAGTAGTGCCTGTATTCACAGAGACACTGTAAAGTAGTGCCTGTATTCACAGAGACACTGTAAAGTAGTGCCTGTATTCACAGAGACACTGTAAAGTAGTGCCTGTATTCACAGAGACACTGTAAAGTAGTGCCTGTATTCACAGAGACACTGTAAAGTAGTGCCTGTATTCACAGAGACACTGTAAAGTAGTGCCTGTATTCAGAGACACTGTAAAGTAGTGCCTGTATTCTCAGAGACACTGTAAAGTAGTGCCTGTATTCTCAGAGACACTGTAAAGTAGTGCCTGTATTCACAGAGACACTGTAAAGTAGTGCCTGTATTCACAGAGACACTGTAAAGTAGTGCCTGTATTCAGAGACACTGTAAAGTAGTGCCTGTATTCAGAGACACTGTAAAGTAGTGCCCCGTTTTCAGTCACTGTAAAGTAGTACCTGCATTCAGAGACACTGTAAAGTAGTGCCTGTATTCAGAGACACTGTAAAGTAGTGCCTGTATTCAGAGACACTGTAAAGTAGTGCCTGTATTCAGAGACACTGTAAAGTAGTGCCTGTATTCAGAGACACTGTAAAGTAGTGCCTGTATTCAGAGGGACACTGTAAAGTAGTGCCTGTATTCAGAGGGACACTGTAAAGTAGTGCCTGTATTCAGAGGGACACTGTAAAGTAGTGCCTGTATTCAGAGGGACACTGTAAAGTAGTGCCTGTATTCAGAGGGACACTGTAAAGTAGTGCCTGTATTCAGAGGGACACTGTAAAGTAGTGCCTGTATTCAGAGGGACACTGTAAAGTAGTGCCTGTATTCAGAGGGACACTGTAAAGTAGTGCCTGTATTCAGAGGGACACTGTAAAGTAGTGCCTGTATTCAGACGGACACTGTAAAGTAGTGCCTGTATTCAGAGAGACACTGTAAAGTAGTGCCTGTATTCAGAGAGACACTGTAAAGTAGTGCCTGTATTCACTAAAGTAGTGCCTGTATTCAGAGAGACACTGTAAAGTAGTACCTGCATTCAGAGACACTGTAAAGTAGTGCCTGTATTCAGAGAGACACTGTAAAGTAGTGCCTGTATTCAGTCACTGTTTAGCCTTGCAGTCCGAGACCTTCTTATCAATAATGAAAGAAAGCATTCTTCTTTAAAGGTGTGGTAAGTCAGTATGGTATTTGCATTTTTGATCTTGTTGTTCTGTTGCACTGTTGTCTTTCCAAAATAAATTCTGAAGCCAGGTGGCTAAATGTTACTCTGTTGACCTTTACTAGAGATGACTGTTGACCTTTACTAGAGATTACTCTGTTGACCTTTACTAGAGATTACTCTGTTGACCTTTACTAGAGATTACTCTGTTGACCTTTACTAGAGATTACTCTGTTGACCTTTACTAGAGGTTACTCTGTTGACCTTTACTAGAGATGACTGTTGACCTTTACTAGAGATTACTCTGTTGACCTTTACTAGAGATTACTCTGTTGACCTTTACTAGAGATTACTCTGTTGACCTTTACTAGAGATTACTCTGTTGACCTTTACTAGAGATTACTCTGTTGACCTTTACTAGAGATTACTCTGTTGACCTTTACTAGAGATGACTCTGTTGACCTTTACTAGAGATGACTCTGTTGCACGTTCCTTCTAGTTGTAGCTTTCCTTTGAGTGATTATCCATCTTTACTTAGTGTTGATTATGTTGAACACAACAGCCCTGGATCAAATCCGTGACAACAAATCGGTATTTGACCCAAGTCTGATCAACAACAGCCCTGGATCAAATCCGTGACAACAAATCTGTATTTGACCCAAGTCTGATCAACAACAGCCCTGGATCAAATCCGTGACAACAAATCGGTATTTGACCCAAGTCTGATCAACAACAGCCCTGGATCAAATCCGTGACAACAAATCGGTATTTGACCCAAGTCTGATCGACAACAGCCCTTGTATAGACAGTAGAAAACCTTGATGTAGCCAATAGCCATGTCTGTTGATCTAATAGAATTTTCTCTCTTTCTCTTCACCCTTCCCAATCCCCTCTCCTCCTCCCTCATTTTAATAACTCATTAACATATTTTCTACCCTTATTCGTAACCCCCTCCCTCTCTCTCTACACCCTGTTTCGTTTGGACCGGTCTTGCTTTTTTCTTTTTATTTTTACCTCGCCACAAAACACACTTTTTTGGTTTGTAATTTCTTCCCTCTTTTCCACCATGTTCTGTTTGCCATCTGTTGTGAACCTGGTGTGTTGGTAACTGCTGGCAGACCCCATAGACCCTGATGTTGATTTGTATGAACTCTTCCATGCGCCATACACACCAGTACCAGACCCCACCCCCATGCTACCTCCCGTGGGCGTACAGGCCTCGGTGCTCAGCCACGACACCATCAAGGTGACCTGGGCCGACAACTCTCTGCCCAAGAACCAGAAGATCACGGACGCACGCTACTACACGGTGCGCTGGAAGACCAACATCCCCGCCAACACCAAGCTCAAGGTACGGTCACGGGGACGCAGCAGCATGGCCCGCAGGGCCCCGTTCAAAACAACACAGCTTTATTATTCCCTCACGGTTCATTTTAAAGTAGAAGGTGTCATCAGAGCACAGCATAGTATATGTATTCTACCACTATGCCATTCTAATCATCAGTGTGTTCAGCTATCCCACTAGCAGGGTGATGAATCAATGTGAAGTAATCCCACCCACTAATTACATGAGGTTCAAACGTCTCTCAGTCCTTCCCATATACATGCCACAGTCCTTCCCATATACATGCCACAGTCCTTCCCACAGTCCTTCCCATATACATGCCACAGTCCTTCCCCATCTACATGCCACAGTCCTTCCCCATCTACATGCCACAGTCCTTCCCATCTACATGCCACAGTCCTTCCCCATCTACATGCCACAGTCCTTCCCATCTACATGCCACAGTCCTTCCCATCTACATGCCACAGTCCTTCCCATCTACATGCCACAGTCCTTCCCCATCTACATGCCACAGTCCTTCCCCATCTACATGCCACAGGCCTTCCCATCTACATGCCACAGTCCTTCCCCTCTACATGCCACAGTCCTTCCCCATCTACATGCCACAGTCCTTCCCCATATACATGCCACAGTCCTTCCCATCTACATTCCACAGTCATTCCCATCTACATGCCACAGTCCTTCCTATTTACATGCCACAGTCCTTCCCATCTACATGCCACAGTCCTTCCCATCTACATGCCACAGTCCTTCCCATCTACATGCCACAGTCCTTCCCATCTACATGCCACAGTCCTTCCCCATCTACATGCCACAGTCCTTCCTCATCTACATGCCACAGTCCTTCCCCATCTACATGCCACAGTCCTTCCCACAGGCCTTCCCCATCTACATGCCACAGTCCTTCCCACAGGCCTTCCCCATCTACATGCCACAGTCCTTCCCACAGTCCTTCCCCATCTACATGCCACAGTCCTTCCCACAGTCCTTCCCCATCTACATGCCACAGTCCTTCCCACAGTCCTTCCCCATCTACATGCCACAGTCCTTCCCCATCTACATGCCACAGTCCTTCCCCATCTACATGCCACAGTCCTTCCCACAGGCCTTCCCCATCTACATGCCACAGTCCTTCCCACAGGCCTTCCCCATCTACATGCCACAGTCCTTCCCCATCTACATGCTACAGGCCTTCCCATCTACATGCCACAGGCCTTCCCACAGTCCTTCCCCATCTACATGCTACACAACAGAGATGTTCAGCACTAACGTTTATAGTCTCTCTGAAAAAGGGAATATCTTTAACAAATAAATTGCATTGATTGCACTGTCATTAGTCAGTGCACTGCATTCACTCAGGTTGTGAATGTGGCATAGTATGGCATACAACACAGAAAGACAAACCCTTCAACTAGGTGTAAGAGATGCTATAGCATCCTGCCCCTAGCTCAATTAAGATCATTACTTATCTCCCTCAACAAGATTAGGTGTGTGGTGGGGGGTCAGAATACGAATAAAGGCTGTGTTGTTTCATAGGTGGTTAAACAAGGACAAGACAGAGGTCTGGGGAATGGGGGCCTGACAATGCATTCTGAATACAGACTGTTCTGATTCAGCAGTTAGTCAATCCCTATTCTGAACATACTGTATCCATCACCTAACATGGGACTGGGACATGGGACTGTCAAGATTCAGAATTTTTTAAATGTTTTATTTAACTAGGCAAGTCGGTTAAGAACAAATTCTTATTTACAATGACGGCCTACCAGGGAACAGTGGGTTAACTGCCTTGTTTTGGGGCAGAACGACAGATTTTTACCTTGTCAGGTCAGGGATTCGATCCAGTAACCTTTAGGTTACTCTCTAACCACAAGGCTACCTGCCTCCCCCCAACATAGAGGTGCTAAAAGGCTAGTCTGGTTATTGAAAGCGGATGTAGATGCTAAAAGGCTAGTCTGGTTATTGAAAGCGGATGTAGATGCTAAAAGGCTAGTCTGGTTATTGAAAGCGGATGTAGATGCTAAAAGGCTAGTCTGGTTATTGAAAGCGGATGTAGATGCTAAAAGGCTAGTCTGGTTATTGAAAGCGGATGTAGATGCTAAAAGGCTAGTCTGGATATTGAAAGTGGATGTAGATGCTAAAAGGCTAGTCTGGAGCGACTGCAGTCACTGTTAGCGCAATGCAACACATTTAGGACAACCAGGTGATGTTGATGCTAATTAGGGGTTGGGGTCAATTGCATTTCAATTCGGTCTATCCAGGAAGTGAATTGAATTTGAGAATTGCTAAAAATCCAGTCAAAATAAATGGAGATTTTCAAGTCTGAAATTAGAATTTTGAATCATCTCCTGAATTGTCTGGATTGAAATGGAATTGACCCCAAACCTGTTAGTCACCCTGTGTTGTTTTGTAGAAAGGCATTGTTCACACTGGACAATTATTCTCACCTTGTTGTGCTCGTCCCAGCTGTCAGAAATGCCTTCCTGTTTCACACACACACACACACACACACACACACACACACACACACACACACACAGCGTGTACCTACATTATTGAACAGATGGCTCCTCTCCACTCAACTAAAAGGATAGGATGTTTTTCTCTCTGTGACATCCTGGATGACAGATTTGTCTTGTTTAGTACACTACAGGACGTGGCTAGCATCACTGGGACAGGCTATTTAGAAAGCTAGGACCTGAACTAGCCTTCACCAGGAGACTCTGACTACCCAGGGTCTAGATTAGACTGCTGGGCGTAGTGAGGAAATGGGCTTAATAAAGTGATCAGAAGTATTTTCATCGCTGCTCGTCATCTTGTCTTTATTCAAACGGTGTCCACTGTTTTCATGTTATACCAACTACGTTTCAGGTGTTGTTTTGGGATAAATAGCCTTCATTTAGTTTATCCGGCATTTTTTATGTACAGAATGTATTCACACCCCTTGACTTACTCCACATTTTGTTGTTACAGCCTGAATTCAAAATTGATAACATATATATATATATATATATATATATGTGTATATATATAGTATTCACACCCCTAAGTCAGTACTTTTGTAGTATCACCTTTGGCAGTGATTACAGCTGTGAGTGTTTCTGGGTAAGTCTCTAAGAGCTTTCCACACGTGGATTGTATAACATTTACCCATGTATTCTTTTGTAAATTCTTCAAGCTCTGTCAAATTGGTTGTTGATCATTGCTAGACAACCATTTTCAGGTCTTGCCATTAGATTTTTAAGTATTTTAGATTTAAGTCAAAACTGCAACTCGGCCATTCGGGAACATTAACAGTCTTCTTGGTAAGCAACTCCAGTGTAGATTTGGCCTTGTGTTTTAAGGTATTGTCCTGCTGAAAGGTGAGTTCATCTCCCAGTGTCTGTTGGAAAGCAGGCTGAACCAGGTTTTCCTCTTGAATTTTGCTTGTGCTTAGCTTCATTCAGTTTCTTTTTTTATCCTGAAAAACTCCCCAGCCCTTAACAATTACTAGCATACCCATAACATGATGCAGCCACCACTATGCTTGAAAATATGTAGAGTGGTACTCAAGTATTGGATTTGCCCCAAACATACTGTTCCTAGGCCGTCATTGAAAATAAGAATTTGTTCTTAACTGACTTGCCTAGTAAAATAAAGGTTAAATAAATAAATAAATATAACACTTTATATTCAGGACAAAAATGTAATTACTTTGCTACATTTCTTGCAGTATTACTTTAGTGCCTTGTTGCAAACAGGAAACATGCTTTGGAATATTTCTATTCTGTATAGGCTTCATTCTTTTCACTCTGTTATTTAGGTTAGTAGTGTGGAGTAACTACAACGTTGTTGATCCATCCTCAGTTTTCTCCTATCACAGCCATTAAAACTCTGTTACTGTTTTAGAGTCACCATTGTCATGGTGAAATCCCTGAGCGGTTTCCTTCGTCTCCGGCAACTGAGTTAGGAAGGACGCCTGTATCTTTGTAGTGACTGGGTGTGTTGATACACGATCCAAAGTGTAATTAATAACTTCACCATGCTCAAAGGGATATTCAATATAGTTTTTTTCCTTTTTTAATTTACCCATCTACCAATAGGTGCCCTTCTTTGCGAGGCATTGGAAAACCTCCTTGGTCTTTGTGGTTGAATCTGTGTTTGAAATTCACTGCCGACCTGAGGGACCTTACAGATAACTGTATGTGTGGGGTACAGAGATGAGGGACCTTACAGATAACTGTATGTGTGGGGTACAGAGATGAGGGACCTTACAGATAACTGTATGTGTGGGGTACAGAGATGAGGGACCTTACAGATCATTGTATGTGTGGGGTACAGAGATGAGGGACCTTACAGATAACTGTATGTGTGGGGTACAGAGATGAGGTAGTCATTAAACAATCATGTTAGACACTATTATTACACACAGTGAGTCCTTTCAACTTGTGTGACTTATTAAGTTAAATGAAAAGCTGAACGCTTGAAAGTCTAAGTATTCAATTTCTTTGTTTATGGAAAGCCTAAATAAGTTTAGGAGTAAAAATGTGTTTTTTTTGTACTTTGTACTTTGACATTATGGGTTGGAAACACTCTGATGGGTTTGGTCAGTGACAAAACATCTCAATGGAATCCATGTTAAATTCAGGCTGTAACAGCAGAATGTGGAGCAGTCCAGGGGTGTGAATACTGTGAAGGCCCTGTATTATTCATGGCTCTTTATTTAAAGATGCATGGAGCAGGTTTCTGCTTTGAAGCACTCTGGTTCTGTTGGTCTTGTGGTCAAAGTCTGTACCTTCCATTATGAACTGTTTTTCTGTGTGTACTGTGTGTGTGTACTGTGTGTGTGTGTGTACTGTGTGTGTGTGTACTGTATGTGTGTGTGCGTGTTTGTGTGTCTGCGTGTGTGTGTCTGCGTGTGTGTGTGTGTCTGCGTGTGTGTCTGCGTGTGTGTGTGTGTCTGCGTGTGTGTGTGTGTCTGCGTGTGTGTGTGTCTGCGTGTCTGTGTGTCTGCGTGTGTCTGCGTGTGTTTTCAGACGGCCAACACCACCAACCTGAGCCACATGGTGACGGGCCTGAAGCCCAACACGCTCTATGAGTTCTCTGTCATGGTGACCAAGGGCCGGAGGACCAGCACCTGGAGCATGACGGCCCAGGGAACCACCTTTGAGACCAGTAAGAGCACACATACACAGGCATACCGAGTACATACACACACACACACACACATACACAGGCATACCGAGTACATACACACACACACACACACACACAAACGAAAGCATCTTGAATGAAGTTTGTGTTTTAACATGACTACACAGAATATCCTGGTTCTGTTAAAGCTGATTGTCGTGGGTGTTTGTCATTGACTGCTTTTCTCTGATATGTGGCAGGTCTCCTAGTGATTAGAGCATTGGGTCAGTAACCTATAGGTTGCTAGTTCGTGTCCCAGAGTGGAAAGAAAATCAGAAAATCTGCCCTTGAGCAAGGCACTTACCCCGAATTGCTCCTGGGTCGCCGGCAATAATGTCTGATCCCATGCCGTGACCCTACTCTCTGAGGGTGTCTCAGGGGAGTGGGATATGCAAAAAACACTTTTCCATTTCAGGTTACACACACGGGTACAGGTTACACACACTGGTACAGGTTACACACACTGGTACAGGTTACACACACTGGTACAGGTGTCAAACAGTAATAATATAAGCTGCCCTTATTTGATGTCAAAGCCAAGCGTTCCCTCATTAATGGCCTTGTTCCCATACTGACTTTCTGTTTGACTTTCACAGTTCCCAGCTCGTCCCCCAAAGATGTGACTGTGGTGAGCAAGGAGCTGAAACCACGTACCATCATAGTCAACTGGCAGCCCCCCTCAGAGGCCAATGGAAAAATCACAGGTGAGACCACACACACTCTTATCAGGTTTATTCAGTCAGAGAAATAAGTGGTCTGAAACAGTTCTCTAACCTTCTCCTCTCCCACATCTACCTCTATCTCCTCTCCTCCGATCTCTCTCGCTCCTTTCCATCCATCTCCCTCTCGCTCCTTTCCCCCCATCTCTCTCTCTCTCCTTTCCCCCCATCTCTCTCTCTCTCCTTTCTCCCATCTCTCTCCTTTCCCCCATCTCTCTCTCGCTCCTTTCCCCCATCTCTCTCTCTCTCCTTTCTCCAATCTCTCTCCTTTCCCCCATCTCCCTCTCGCTCCTTTCCCCCCATCTCTCTCTCTCTCCTTTCTCCCATCTCTCTCCTTTCCCCCATCTCCCTCTCGCTCCTTTCCCCCCATCTCCCTCTCGCTCCTTTCCCCCCATCTCTCTCTCTCTCCTTTCTCCCATCTCTCTCCTTTCCCCCATCTCTCCCTCTCGCTCCTTTCCCCCCATCTCTCTCCTTTCCCCCATCTCGCTCCTTTCCCCCCATCTCTCTCCTTTCCCCAATCTCTCTCCTTTCCCCCATCTCTCTCCTTTCCCCCATCTCTCTCTCTCTCCTTTCCCCCATCTCTCTCCTTTCCCCCATCTCTCTCTCTCTCCTTTCCCCCATCTCTCTCTCTCTCCTTTCCCCCATCTCTCTCTCTCTCCTTTCCCCCATCTCTCTCTCGCTCCTTTCCCCCATCTCTCTCCTTTCCCCCATCTCTCTCCTTTCCCCCATCTCTCTCCTTTCCCCCATCTCTCTCTCTCTCCTTTTCCCCATCTCTCTCCTTTCCCCTATCTCTCTCTCACTCCTTTCCCCCCATCTCTCTCCCCCTATCTCTCCACTAGGCTACATAATCTACTACAGTACTGATGTGAATGCAGAGGTGCATGACTGGGTGATAGAGCCGGTGGTGGGCAACAGGTTGACCCACCAGATCCAGGAGCTGACTCTGGACACCACCTACTACTTCAAGATCCAGGCCCGTAACTCCAAGGGCATGGGCCCAATGTCCGAGGCCGTACACTTCCGCACCCCCAAGAGTAAGTGTGGGGGGGGGGGGTCCCTGGAGGTTGATAGGCTCTGAAAGGTTGAACATTGGGATGATTGTATTAAATGTTCTTATTGGTTGAGTTATTAATATGCGTTATGATGGGCTGAATGGTCAAGATTCAAATAATTATCTTAGGTTCTCTTCACTGTAGCTGGCTGCATTCTCAATCCCTTTTCTATAGATGCTGGTAAAGAACATACCATTCTGTTGAGCCGAGCCTGCCCTCTCTCCTCCTCTCGCTCTCTTTCTCGCTCTTTCTTTCTTTCTTTCGCTCTGTCCCTCTTTCTTTCTTTCTTTCTTTCTTTCTTTCTTTCTTTCTTTCTTTCTTTCTTTCTTTCTTTCTTTCTTTCTTTCTTTCTTTCTCAATCTCTCCTAATCTCTCCCTCTCTGTCTCTCTCTCCTTTATTGATGCTCACACCTGCTTGCCTTACCCCTCCAATGCTGTACCCTTTACCCCTCTCTCTCTACCCCTCCAATGCTGTACCCTTTACCCCTCTCTCTCTACCCCCCTTTCTCTCTCTACACCCCCCCCTCTCTCTCTACCCCCCCCTCTCTCTACCCCCTCCTCGCTCTCTCTCTACCCTCTCCTCGCTCTCTCTCTACCCCCTCCTCGCTCTCTCTCTACCCCCTCCTCGCTCTCTCTCTACCCCCTCCTCGCTCTCTCTCTACCCCCTCCTCGCTCTCTCTCTACCCTCTCCTCGCTCTCTCTCTACCCCCTCCTCGCTCTCTCTCTACCCCCTCCTCGCTCTCTCTCTACCCCCTCCTCGCTCTCTCTCTACCCCCTCCTCGCTCTCTCTCTACCCCCTCCTCGCTCTCTCTCTACCCCCTCCTCGCTCTCTCTCTACCCCCTCCTCTCTCTCCTTCTCCCACTGCCCTCCTTAACTCCTCTAACCAGTGTTTGCTTTGTATTTTCTCTCCCTGGCTACTGTCTCCTTTGGCCTGTTTTAGCTGAATCCTCTGACAAAATGGCTAATGACCAAGGTAATTCCCTCTTCCCTTCCATTCACTTCTTTTCAATTGACTGTGCAGATTGTGTTCTTTTTCCTCACTCACGTGCCTAAAGCCCTTCATCTGCGTTCTGGTAAGGTGAAATAAGTCAGGTAGTATTTAATTAACTGGGTGTAATAACTGGTGGTTTTGTCTCCTCTCTCAGCCAATTTGCCAGTTAAACCAGGAAGTAACCAACCACCTCTTGACCATGGCTTTGGGTCTTCACACGGTAATGGCCTTTTCAGGTCACCATTGTCCATTCTGATTTGATCAACTCAATTGGCTGCAGTGTGGGTCCATTTCATTCCACCTCCATAAATGGATGTTAGTGTGAATAGAGCTTTGTTCAGTTCCATGGTACATTGGATTCATTTCTGGACCAAAGCTGAACTGGAATTGACACCAATTCTGCATTGAGCACTAATGTGTTTCTCAGCTAAGAGAGTGTGCAGGAACTGAACAAAGCCCTATTCACATAAGTAGCACTTTATTTGAATAGTTCTAAGTAGATGGTTTGTAGATGTTCAACTGTCAACATCTGAACTAACCCTTATCCTAACCTTAACCCTAGCCCTAACCTTATCCTAACCTTAACCCTTATCCTAACCTTAACCTTAACCTTTACCTTAACCCTTATCCTAACCTTAACCTTTACCTTAACCCTTATCCTAACCCTAACCTTTACCTTAACCCTTATCCTAAACTTAACCTTTACCTTAACCCTTATCCTAACCTTAACCTTTACCTTAACCCTTATCCTAACCTTAACCTTTACCTTAACCCTTATCCTAACCCTAAACTTAACCTTTACCTTAACCCTTATCCTAACCCTGAACTTAACCTTAACCCTTATCCTAACCTTAACCTTTACCTTAACCCTTATCCTAACCCTAACCTTTACCTTATCCTAACCTTAACCCTAACCCTAACCCTAACCTTTACCTTAACCTTAACCCTTATCCTAACCTTTACCTTAACCTTAACCCTTATCCTAACCTTAACCTTTACCTTAACCCTTATCCTAACCTTAACCTTTACCTTAACCCTTATCCTAACCCTAAACTTAACCTTAACCCTTATCCTAACCCTAACCTTTACCTTAACCCTTATCCTAACCTTAACCTTTACCTTAACCCTTATCCTAACCCTAAACTTAACCTTTACCTTAACCCTTATCCTAACCCTAAACTTAACCTTTACCTTAACCCTTATCCTAACCCTGAACTTAACCTTAACCCTTATCCTAACCTTAACCTTTACCTTAACCCTTATCCTAACCCTAACCTTTACCTTATCCTAACCTTAACCCTAAACTTAACCTTTACCTTAACCCTTATCCTAACCCTAACCTTTACCTTAACCCTTATCCTAACCCTGAACTTAACCTTAACCCTTATCCTAACCTTAACCTTTACCTTAACCCTTATCCTAACCCTAACCTTTACCTTATCCTAACCTTAACCCTAAACTTAACATTTACCTTTACCTTTACCTTTACCTTTACCTTAACCCTAACCCTAAACTTAACCTTTACCTTAACCCTTATCCTAAACTTAACCTTTACCTTAACCCTTATCCTAACCTTAACCTTTACCCTAACCCTAACCCTAAACTTAACATTTACCTTAACCTTTACCTTAACCCTTATCCTAACCATAACCTTTACCTTAACCCTTATCGTAACCTTTACCTTAACCCTTATCCTAAACTAAACCTTTACCTTAACCCTTATCGTAACCTTAACATTTACCTTAACCTTTACCTTAACCCTTATCCTAACCTTAACCTTTACCTTAACCCTTATCCTAGCTCTAAACTTAACCATTACCCTAACCCTAAACTTAACCTTTACCTTAACCCTTATCCTAGCTCTAAACTTAACCTTTACCTTAACCCTTA
Source organism: Oncorhynchus clarkii lewisi (assembly GCF_045791955.1). Classification (NCBI taxonomy): domain Eukaryota; kingdom Metazoa; phylum Chordata; class Actinopteri; order Salmoniformes; family Salmonidae; genus Oncorhynchus; species Oncorhynchus clarkii. Next base: position 37,166,780 of record NC_092172.1, on the reverse strand, counting down.
TCCTAGCTCTAAACTTAAACATTACCTTAACCCTTATCCTAGCTCTAAACTTAACCTTTACCTTAACCCTTATCCTAACCCTAAACTTAACCATTACCTTAACCCTTATCCTAGCTCTAAACTTAACCTTTACCTTAACCCTTATCCTAACCCTAACCTTAACCTTAACCTTAACCTTTAACCTTAACCCTAACCCTTACCTTTACCTTAACGCTTAAACCTAACCCTTACCTTTACCTTAACCCTTACCCTAGCCCTAAACTTAACCTTTACCTTAACCCTTACCCTAGCCCTAAACTTAACCTTTACCTTAACCCTAAACTTAACCTTAACCCTTATCCTAACCCTAACCTTTACCTTAACCCTTATCCTAGCCTTAACCTTTACCTTAACCCTTATCCTAACCTTAACCTTTACCTTGACCTTAACCCTTATCCTAACCTTAACCTTTACCTTAACCCTTATCCTAACCTTAACCTTTACCTTAACCCTTATCCTAACCCTAACCTTAACCTTTACCTTAACCCTTATCCTAACCTTAACCTTTACCTTAACCCTTATCCTAACCCTAAACTTAACCTTAACCCTTATCCTAACCCTAACCTTTACCTTAACCCTTATCCTAACCTTAACCTTTACCTTAACCCTTATCCTAACCCTAAACTTAACCTTTACCTTAACCCTTATCCTAACCCTAAACTTAACCTTTACCTTAACCCATATCCTAACCCTGAACTTAACCTTAACCCTTATCCTAACCTTAACCTTTACCTTAACCCTTATCCTAACCTTAACCTTTACCTTAACCCTTATCCTAACCCTAACCTTTACCTTAACCCTTATCCTAGCCTTAACCTTTACCTTCACCCTTATCCTAACCTTAACCTTTACCTTGACCTTAACCCTTATCCTAACCTTAACCTTTACCTTAACCCTTATCCTAACCTTAACCTTTACCTTAACCCTTATCCTAACCCTAACCTTAACCTTTACCTTAACCCTTATCCTAACCTTAACCTTTACCTTAACCCTTATCCTAACCCTAAACTTAACCTTAACCCTTATCCTAACCCTAACCTTTACCTTAACCCTTATCCTAACCTTAACCTTTACCTTAACCCTTATCCTAACCCTAAACTTAACCTTTACCTTAACCCTTATCCTAACCCTAAACTTAACCTTTACCTTAACCCATATCCTAACCCTGAACTTAACCTTAACCCTTATCCTAACCTTAACCTTTACCTTAACCCTTATCCTAACCTTAACCTTTACCTTAACCCTTATTCTAACCCTAACCTTTACCTTATCCTAACCTTAACCCTAAACTTAACCTTTACCTTGACCTTAACCCTAACCCTAACCCTAAACTTAATTTTTTCCTTAACCCTTATCCTAAACTTAACCTTTACCTTAACCCTTATCCTAACCTTAACCTTTACCCTAAACTTAACCTTTACCTTAACCTTTACCTTAACCCTTATCCTAACCGTAACCTTTACCTTAACCCTTATCGTAACCTTAACCTTTACCTTAACCTTTACCTTAACCCTTATCCTAACCGTAACCTTTACCTTAACCCTTATCGTAACCTTTACCTTAACCCTTATCCTAACCTTAACCTTTACCTTAACCCTTATCCTAGCTCAAAACTTAACCATTACCCTAACCCTAAACTTAACCTTTACCTTAACCCTTATCCTAGCTCTAAACTTAACCTTTACCTTAACCCTTATCCTAACCCTAAACTTAACCATTACCCTAACCCTAAACTTAACATTTACCTTAACCCTTATCCTAGCTCTAAACTTAACCATTACCTTAACCCTTATCCTAGCTCTAAACTTAACCTTTACCTTAACCCTTATCCTAACCCTAAACTTAACCATTACCTTAACCCTTATCCTAGCTCTAAACTTAACCTTTACCTTAACCCTTATCCTAACCCTAAACTTAACCTTTACCTTAACCCTTACCCTAGCTCTAAACTTAACCTTTACCTTAACCCTTAACCCTTATCCTAACCCTAACCCTAACCTTAACCTTTAACCTTAACCCTAACCCTTACCTTTACCTTAACGCTTAAACCTAACCCTTACCTTTACCTTAACCCTTACCCTAGCCCTAAACTTAACCTTTACCTTAACCCTTACCCTAGCTCTAAACTTAACCTTTACCTTTACCTTAACCCTTACCCTAGCTCTAAACTTAACCTTTACCTTAACCCTTACCCTAGCCCTAAACTTAACCTTTACCTTAACCCTTACCCTAAACTTAACCTTTACCTTAACCCTAGCCCTAACCCTAAACTTTACCTTAACCTTTACCTAGCCCTAACCCTAAACTGAACCTTTACCCTGATCCTAAACTTAACCTTTACCCTTACCCTAACCCTTAGCCCTAACCCTAAACTTAACCCTTACTCTAGCCCTAACCTTAACCCTAACTAGTCCTAATCTTTACCTTAACCCTTGCCCTAACCCTAAACTTAACCTTTACCATAGCCCTAACCTTTACCTTAACCCTTGCCCTAAACTTAACCTTTACCATAGCCCTAACCTTTACCTTAACCCTTGCCCTAAACTTAACCTTTACCTTAACCCTTAACCTAGCCCTAAACTTAACCTTTACCTTAACCCTAGCCCTAAATGGAACCTTTACTTTAATCCTTATCCTAACCCTAAACGGGACCTTTACTTTAATCCTTATCCTAGCCCTTATCCTAACCCTAAACGAGACCTTTACTTTAATCCTTACCCTAGCCCTTATCCTAACCCTAAACTTAACCTTTACCTTAACCCTTAACCTAGCCCTAAACTTAACCTTTACCTTAACCCTAGCCCTAAATGGAACCTTTACTTTAATCCTTATCCTAACCCTAAACGGGACCTTTACTTTAATCCTTATCCTAGCCCTTATCCTAACCCTAAACGGGACCTTTACTTTAATCCTTACCCTAGCCCTTATCCTAACCCTAGACGGAACCTTTACTTTAATCCTTACCCTAGCCCTAGCCCTTATCCTAACCCTAAACTTAACCTTTACTTTAATCCTTACCCTAGCCCTAGCCCTTATCCTAACCCTAAACTTAACCCTGACTCTAACATTCACCTTAACCCTCATTCTAAACCTAACCTCAGCAAGCAGTTGCTTATCAACAGATAGTTTGTTGATAGTGTGACCATCCATGGAGCATCTATATGGGACTATCCACATAAAGTGGGACAGAAGTAATTCATGAAATGTAATCTAACCCAAACCCCTTATACAAGTCTCCTATTGGTCTGAAATATTAGTCATCATTCTAAAAGAAGTGTAATGGGAAATTAATGAATGAACACACAAACAAATTAATTGTTAAATATGCTATTTGATCTCCAATGAGGACATGAATTATTATGTGGATAAATAGGATTTCCTTTCTCACCTCTCTGGTCCATTTTGTTCCAGGAAAACCAGGAATTACAGGAAGTGGGGACAACCACATCCTGGTCATCGTCGTCATCATCTCTGTGGGAGCGTTCACCATCATTGTGGTGGTTGTGGGGGCCTTCCTCTGCACACGACGCACCACCTCCCACCAGAAAAAGTGAGCTGGTGCGCTGTAGCAATAATGTCTCTTAGGTCACAAATGTCCCAGCCAATACCAGACCAACAACACAGGGTTATAACACACACAATACCTGAGAGGAGCAGGAATGTCTGCTTTCCTTTTTCAACCTACCTTTCTTTCTGTCATCTTTCACTTTCCTTTCCCTACCACTTAATTTGATTCCCCCTTTTCAACCGACATCACCCCTCCCCCCCTTCAACCGACATCACCCCTCCCCCCCTTCAACCGACATCACCCCTCCCCCCCTTCAACCGACATCCCCCCTTCAACCGACATCACCCCTTCAACCGACATCACCCCTTCAACCGACATCACCCCTTCAACCGACATCACCCCTTCAACCGACATCACCCCTTCAACCGACATCACCCCTTCAACCGACATCACCCCTTCAACCGACATCACCCCTTCAACCGACATCACCCCTCCCCCCTTCAACCGACATCACCCCTCCCCCCTTCAACCGACATCACCCCTCCCCCCCTTCAACCGACATCACCCCTCTCCCCCTTCAACCGACATCACCCCTCCCCCCCTTCAACCGACATCACCCCTCCCCCCCTTCAACCGACATCACCCCTCCCCCCCTTCAACCGACATCACCCCCCCCCCCCCCTTCAACCGACATCACCCCCCCCCCCCCCTTCAACCGACATCACCCCTTCAACCGACATCACCCCTTCAACCGACATCACCCCTTCAACCGACATCACCCCTTCCCCCCTTCAACCGACATCACCCCTCCCCCCTTCAACCGACATCACCCCTCCCCCCTTCAACCGACATCACCCCTCCCCCCTTCAACCGACATCACCCCTCCCCCCCTTCAACCGACATCACCCCTCCCCCCCTTCAACCGACATCACCCCTTCAACCGACATCACCCCTTCAACCGACATCACCCCTTCAACCGACATCACCCCTTCAACCGACATCACCCCTTCAACCGACATCACCCCTCCCCCCCTTCAACCGACATCACCCCCTCAACCGACATCACCCCTTCAACCGACATCACCCCTTCAACCGACATCACCCCTCCCCCCCTTCAACCGACATCACCCCTCCTACCCTTCAACCGACATCACCCCTCCCCCCCTTCAACCGACATCACCCCTCCCCCCCTTCAACCGACATCACCCCTCCCCCTTCAACCGACATCACCCCTCCCCCCCTTCAACCGACATCACCCCCCTTCAACCGACATCACCCCCCTTCAACCGACTTCACCCCCCCCCCCTTCAACCGACATCACCCCCCCTTCAACCGACATCACCCCCCCCCCCTTCAACCGACATCACCCCTCCCCCCCTTCAACCGACATCACCCCTCCCCCCCTTCAACCGACATCACCCCTCCCCCCCTTCAACCGACATCACCCCTCCCCCCTTCAACCGACATCACCCCCCCCCCCCCCCTTCAACCGACATCACCCTCCCCCCCCCCCCTTCAACTGACATCACCCCCCCTTTATTGCTGGTGGCCAGTAATAAACTGGTCCTGAACATCTCTAAAACTAAGAGCATTGTATTAGCTACAAATCATTCCCTAAGTTCTAGACCTCAGCTGAATCTAGTAATTTAATGGTGTGGCTGTTGAACAGGTTGAGGAGACTAAATTACTTGGCGTTACCTTAGACTGTAAACTGTCATGGTCAAAACATATAGATTCAATGGTTGTAAAGATGGGACAGGTCTAGCCATAATAAAGAGATGCTCTGCTTTTTTGACACCACACTCCACAAAGCAACTCCTGCAGGCTCTAGTTTTGTCTAATCTTGATTATTGTCCAGTCGTGTGGTCCAGTGCTGCAAGGAAAGACCTAGTTAAGCTGCAGCTGGCCCAGAACAGAGCGTCACGTTTTGCTCTTCATTGTAATCAGAGAGCTGATATAAATACTATGCATGCCAGTCTCTTGGCTAATAGTTTTTATAAGAAATATTAATGTGTTGGAAATCCCAAATTGTTTGCATAGTCAACTTACACACATCTCTGACACACACACTTACCCCACCAGACATGCCACCAGGGGTCTTTTCACAGTCCCCAAATCCAGAACAAATTCGAGAAAGCGTACAGTATTATATATATAGAGCCCTTATTGCATGGAACTTCCTTCCATCTCAGATTGCTCGAATAAACAGCAAACCTGGTTTCGAAAAACAGATAAATCAACACCACATCTGCAAAATAACGCTCCCCTATTAGACCTTGTTAGATTGTGTCAATGCATTGATATGTAGGCTACGTCTGCCTTTAAAAAAAATATGTATGTAGTTCTGTCCTTGAGCTGTTCTTGTCTATTAGTGTTCTGTATTATGTCATTCTGTATTATGATCTGTTCTTGTCTATTAGTGTTCTGTATTATGTCATTCTGTATTATGATCTGTTCTTGTCTATTAGTGTTCTGTATTATGATCTGTTCTTGTCTATTAGTGTTCTGTATTATGATCTGTTCTTGTCTATTAATGTTCTGTATTATGATCTGTTCTTGTCTATTAGTGTTCTGTATTATGTCATTCTGTATTATGATCTGTTCTTGTCTATTAGTGTTCTGTATTATGATCTGTTCTTGTCTATTAGTGTTCTGTATTATGTCATTCTGTATTATGATCTGTTCTTGTCTATTAGTGTTCTGTATTATGTCATTCTGTATTATGATCTGTTCTTGTCTATTAGTGTTCTGTATTATGATCTGTTCTTGTCTATTAGTGTTCTGTATTATGTCATTCTGTATATTATGTCATTCTGTATTATGTCATTCTGTATTATGTTTTGTGTGGACCCCAGGAAGAGTAGCTGCTGCTTTTGCAACAGTTAACAGGGATCCACCTCCCCCTTTTCAGCTGACATCTCAACCCCCCCCCTTTCCTCTTCTCTAACCCATAGGAAGCGGGCGGCCTCCAAGTCGTCCAACAGCTCCCACAAGTACAAGGGCAACTCCAAGGACCTGAAGCCTCCAGACCTATGGATCCACCACGAGCGGCTGGAGCTCAAGCCCATTGACAAGTCCCCCGAGCCCAACCCGGTGATGACTGACACCCCCATCCCCCGCACCTCGCAGGACATCAACCCCGTGGACCCCAGCCTGGACAACAGCCTGCTGCAGAGACGGAACTCCTACCGAGGTCAGATTGATGTAGTCAGTTTGGGGATTCCTTTGTCTGTGTTTTGAAGAGGCAGTGTCTTTGTCGTTGTCATGCTAAACATTTCCTGCTTTTCATACATTTAACATTTCATACATTGTGTTTAGAGGGAAGAATCACCACTAACCAAACACAGCCTCACGACTGAGTCACAGATTTCTCTCAGGAGCCAGATTACCAAATCCTTCGATTGTTCCTGTCAATCCAAGAACAGTTAGCTACATTTTCAGACGTTCTTCATTCAGAGTCACTACCAATAGTGATCAAGGAAAAACTCTGACTTGCAGGCCACGAATCAGAAGACAGCATATCTGCGCTGGCAGGGCGCCGGGGGATGCGGCCTAAAATGATGATGCCCTTCGATACGCAGCCCCCCCAGCGTAAGTGTGTGTTTGGGATCTGTGCTCTCATTGGTCAATACACTGAGGTCAATAGATTATTTACCACTCAGACTACCGTACTGTTCAGCTGAAAGGAAAAGAATATGCTGGTTTCTCCCTCCCGTGATAATGCACTACAGTCAATAGACTGAGCGCACTACAGTCAACATGTGGTTCTATAGGATCTGTTTCTATATTTTAGCCTTCATCTCATTTCAGTTTAACACATTCATTCACTACCAAATTATGCTGCCAATTCAAATGTCCATCAGACGCACTCTGGAGTTATTGTATACGTGTGTATGGTTAAATACTACTGCTTTATGGTGTCACTATGAACCTGGTGTGTGTGTGTGTGTGTGTGTGTGTGTGTGTGTGTGTGTGTGTGTGTGTGTATTTGAACAGCACTGCTTCCCCATTCCTTCGTCAGCGCGGCTGGTTAAATGTTGTCTCTGTGTGTGTGTCCATTCACAGCCGTGATTAGCGCTCACCCCATCCATTCCCTTGATAACCATCACCACCATTATCACACGGGCAGCCTGGCATCCCCGACACGCAGCTACCTCCATCACCACCAGGGCAGTGCCCACCTGCGCCCGCACGCCTGCGCCACCCCCATCTCCTATCTAGACATGGTGGGCTCCACAGGTGAGAGACCGCTGCCACCCGCAGGATGGAGGAGGGATTACAAGCGGGCAGCGCCAAGGGCCCACCTGGTCGTTCTGTCTGTCTTTCTGGCCTGATTTTGAGGAAGAACACAGGAGCATTATCTTTCATCTTCATGTCCATCCTCTTATCTGTGGGTCCACTGTGGGGCTGTCACATCCTCTTATCTGTGGGTCCACTGTGGGGCTGTCACATCCTCTTATCTGTGGGTCCACTGTGGGGCTGTCACATCCTTTTACCTGAGGGTCCACTGTGGGGCTGTCACATCCTCTTATCTGTGGGTCCACTGTGGGGCTGTCACATCCTCTTATCTGTGGGTCCACGGTGGGGCTGTCACATCCTCTTATCTGTGGGGTCCACTGTGGGGCTGTCACATCCTCTTATCTGTGGGGCTGTCACATCCTTTTATCTGTGGGTCCACTGTGGGGCTGTCACATCCTTTTATCTGTGGGTCCACTGTGGGGGTGTCACATCCTCTTATCTGTGGGTCCACTGTGGGGCTGTCACATCCTCTTATCTGTGGAGCGGTCTCATTTCATTGTTCTTGTGGCCTTGTCCACTATTCACTCGCCGATACTCATTAGTGTGTGACTTGCCTAGTTAAATAAAGGTCAATAGTAATTTATAATGCATGAAACCAGTCATGACACCTTTGAGTGTTGCAGAACCAAACAACCTTGATAACACATTTATTCCATATTTTCCACCAAACTCATCAGGCGTTGATACGAACGCCTCTTATTTATGGACACAACCACTCTAGAACCCAGGCTATACACATACTGTCTCAAACACACCATCCACTGACCTGTCCCCCCCACACTCCTTTTGTGACTGCAGAGTCGGTGAGGAACACCCCCAGCACAGAGCCCCTCCCACCCCAGGCCCAGCCCCCCTGCCAAGCCGAGCACCAGCACCCGGAACCCGAGGGCAGCTACCAAGACTCCACGGCCACCGACGATGAACCCAGCGCCAGCGGCAGCTACTGCAGCGCCGGCCAGCCCCCCACCACCCACGTGCGCCCCACTCACCCCCTCAAGAGCTTTGCCGTGCCCGCCAACCCCGCCGCCATCTTCGAGTCGCCCGCCCTGCCCAGCATGCCGCTGCTTACTCAGACTGGTGAGGAGCACATACTCGCATGCATACATGTACACACATATGCACACCATGCATTAGGACAGGCGTATGTAACTGCCAAAATAAAGGAAACACCAACAGTGTCTTAAATAGGGCGTAGGGCCACCAAGAGCCACCAATACAGCTTCAATGCACCTTGACATAGAGTTCCAGACACTTGTAGAATCTATTGGAGGGATGTGACACCGGTCTTTTTTTTTTACCCCTTTTTTCTCCCCAATTCCGTGGTATCCAATTAGTAGTAGTTAGTCTTGTCTCATCGCTACAACTCCCGTACGGGCTCGGGAGAGACTAAGGTCGAGAGCCATGCGTCCTCCGAAACAACCCAACCAAGCCGCACTGCTTCTTGACACAACGCACATCCATTGTCGGAAGCCAGCTGCACCAATGTGTCAGAGGAAACACCATACACCTGGCGACCTGGTCAGCGTGCACTGCGGCCGGCCCGCCACAGGAGTGCGCGATGAGACAAGGACATCACTGCCGGCCAAACCCTCTCTCCCATAGAGCCAATTGTGCGTTGCCCCATGGACCTCCCGGTCACGGCCGGCTGCGACAGAACCTGGGCTCGAACCCAGAATCTCTGGTGACACAGCTAGCTCTGCGATGCAGTGCCTTAGACCACAGCACCACCTGGGAGGCGTGACACCGTTCTTCCACTAGAAATGCAATAGTTTGGTGTTTTCTTGATGGTGGAAAACGCTGTCAGGTGCCGCTGCAGAATCTCCCATAAGTGTTGGATTGGGTTGAGATCCGGTCACTGACACACACACACACACACACACACACACACCCTATGCTCCTTTGATACACCTGTTTCAAAGTCACTGAGATCTCTTCTTCCATCCATGGTAGCCAAAATAACGGGCAACTGTAGACACCCTAAGAATGATGGGATGTTAATTGCTTAATTAACTCAGAACCTGCTTACAATATACTTTGTATCCCTCATTTACTCAAGTGTTTCCTTTATTTGGGCAGTTTTCTGTACATGTTTTACACTCCCAAACTGCAGATGAACATACACTGTTGGTAGAGCTTCTTGAGAAAGGAAAGGAAACACATTTAATGAAGGTGACTTGTGATTCCCTCTAACTATCAATCCCTTTGGAACTGTGTCTGTCCTGCCTGTCCTGTCTCTGTCTCTCTTTCTGTCTGTATCTCGGTCTCTCTCTCCGTCTGCATCTCAGGGCCCCAGCTCCACTCAGTAAAGACAGCCTCCATCGGCACCCTGGGCAGGGTCCGCCCCCCCATGTCAGTCACGGTGCCCAGTGCGCCAGACGTGCCCGAGACCAGCAAGATGCTGGAGGATGTAGACAGTGTGAGTACTGCTCCCCCCAGGTCTTAGTGTAGAAAGGCTACAACATGCCAATGTCTGATTATGACTGTTAAATCAGCTGGCATATCATGTAATGTTGGTTGTTATTGTAGTTTACACACACTTTAAATACAGGAAGTACACATGAATTACTATGTCATGTTGGGGTAAAAACCTGGTCATAGATCAATCAAACCCATTGAACTAGTGAATATATTCCAAGAGCATGTCATGTTTCTTTTTGGACACAATCCTAAATGACATTGACATGGATTTTAATCACATTTCTGTTTCTTTTCTCTCTTTATTCTTTGCAACTTGTTGCCTCCCTCACTGTTTTATGGTGTTATCGTTGGCTGCTTGTGATCATTGATATTATTGCATTCAATTTCTAATACTTACTCTAAACCCATTGGAATGGTTTTGCCCATGATAATTCCCCTTAACCCATTGGAATGGTTTTGCCCATGATAATTCCCCTTAACCCATTGGAATGGTTTTGCCCATGATAATTCCCCTTAACTCATTGGAATGGTTTTGCACATACATTGATGTCTTGCCCCCTTTCAATGCCTTAACATATTGGTTGGCTGTTGATGCTGCTTTGTTTGTCTTGGACTTGGCTTCATGCTGCAGTCCCATTGACCAATTCCCCACCCACCCTTTATTTTGTAAACCTCATTACTCCCACCCCCCCCCTCCAAAAACAAACTGACCCTCTCCTCTCCCTTCCCCAGGTCCTTGCCTCCCTCCCCTCCTGTTCCTCCCTTGCTCCCCGCAGTAACCCTGTTCCTTTCCCTCAGAGCTACGAGCCTGATGAGTTGACAGAGGAGATGGCCCACCTAGAGGACCTGATGAAGGACCTAAACGCTATAACCACAGCCTGAGAACCACACGCCCACTCATTACGCTGCTCACACACATACAAGCAGACACACACACACAGGCAGGAACACACACACTGCCAGCCCTCAGCAAACTGGGAGCCCGATGCCCCGGTACAAAATGGATACCGTAAATGGATCTTACACACCCCACTCAAGACAAACAAAAAATCTCAACTGAAACTTTTCAACTTTTGGCTTACCTTGCTCAGTCTCAGGAAGGAGATGGCCATTTTAAAAAGCGACAGTTCACCTTTTTATGAAGAAACATTCTCAGAGACGATATCTAACATTGGTCGCTTTCAACCAGAAGATTGTGAATTTTCTCAGCACAAAAACTGAAATGCATCAGAAGGTTGCTCTCATACTTTGATTGCCGGGGAGACCGCTCCTATGGTTGCCGGGGAGACCGCTCCTATGGTTGCCGGGGAGACCGCTCCTATGGTTGCCGGGGAGACTGCTCCGACAGACATCATATTGTGATTCCATGTCAAGAGGAAGAGTCAAATATGCCGGTATTTCATGTTGGTGCTCACGAAACACAATCTAAACACAGTGTTTGTTTAATTAGTGTCACTTATTTGTGCGTTTTTGTATATCTATTGCCCTGTTTCAGTGAAGTGAACGTTGGACAACAGTCCCCTCCATTTCCATAAAAGCGGTAATTTTATAGCTATCATTTTGATCCAATGACGTCTGTTTTCCCTACTCTGTGTTATATATTGTGCCAAGTCTCTTATTATTCTCTAATATGCCATGTATGTTTTTTACATATCCGTATAGATATGTACATATGTTTTTTTAAAACGGCCTCATTCTATTCCCCCCCCCAGCCTAGCCAATCATTTCATTTTATTTGGGAGGAGAGTGACAAAATAGCCCCTGAAACGCTCACTTTTCATATCTTGTGGGGAGATGCCTTGCGTGTTAGTACATTACATTTGAATGGCTTATTGTGTTGCCCCTTTATACGTTGAAATGTTCAGTCTTTTTTTGTTTGTGGGAGCTCCGTTTCAGAAAGCCTTACGAAACGTGTCCGTACGTTTACATTGGAGATGACTGTGCCCTCTGTGGACGTTTTCCAGTTACACTGTGATCCCTCTGACACGCAGCATCACCACTCTCAGGCCAGCCTGGCCTTGGAGTGCCAAGTAGTAGGGCTTGTTAGCTGGTGACCTTTCAGAACCATCTGTGGGACATGAACCCTCCAGAGGCTGCTGGACTCGGAGTGCCTCACCCTGCAATCACACATCCTACCAAGTCAGTCGTTTCAATGGAATGGCAATATGTCATATGAAAGTGCTATGAAATGGATGTCTTGTTTCCAAGAGCCAATATTTGGTTGAAGAGGTCTGTTTTTTGCTCTTTATCTCTCTCTCTGTCATGTGAAAACCAGGTTTTTCAATCAAGGATAAGTGTTTACTGTTATCTGAGGTCTCTTAAAGAAACACTGCTTCATCGCTCTTTTTAAATGCTACTTGCAACGATGTTGGCCTATTGAATGGGACTCCCAGATTCAGATTTTTTTTTACATGTAGTTTGTTTTGTATGAAGAAAAAATTAACTTGTTCTGTACACAATTCCAATGTAAAAAAAATTAAATATGATAATGTAAGAAGCTAGTTTTTCATCTGCCCTCTTACCCAAAGAAATGTAATTGCAATCCTAGTTACATGCTCTACTTTTGTGAATACCATGTTTCTCATAATGTACATCATCATGAATGTCAATATAACTGTAAGAGATTTTACTTATGGATACAAAAGGAACATGTATAAAAATTACAAAAAAGAAAAAAGAAAGTGGACCGTAGGAGAAAGACAGGACGCTAAACCCGTTGGGAATAACCTATTAAGTTGTAGACAGTCAAGCCTGTATTGCACTTTTTCACAATTTTTGAAAAAAAAAAAAAATTCTTCCATATCTTGTGTTTTAAATATAAAAGCGATGATTCTGTAAAGTAGTGTCCTAGGTTAGCAGCAGGCAGCTGGTCTTGTTTTAATGGTCATTTGTTTTTGAGATATGAAATTGAGCGGCAGGTTTTACTGTGCTGCTGAGGTATTCTGTTGCTTGTTTCTGTACAGAGATCTCTTTGCTTTCTGTAGGATATTCTGTGGCTTAAAAAAAAAAAATGTTTGAGAAAAAAGTTATTTTTTATTTTTATTGGTGCTCTTATACATTGTGTATCCAACTATTATGAATACTAACAAAGTTGAAGCTTCTACTTGTCTGTTTTGTCATGCATGTCGTATTTTATTGGTTGTGTGTGTTTGTCGTACATGCGTGTGTGTGTGTGTGTGGGCGTCAATCTATTTCTCCATGAGACTTTTTAATGGGTGACTTACTGCCTGCCTTCATAGCCTCGGTGTAACAGCGTAAATGGAAATCTGGGACACTCAAATAAGTATATGTTACGTTTGTATGGAAACACAAGACAGGTGGTTACTTAAGTAGATGGGTGGATGGATGTTATAACGTCTAGGATTTACGTTCCAAAAAATAGGAAATGCTCTAGGATCAGGTTGATGTACACACCTTGCCTTACTTATTATCTATACTACTTACTGTAGCTCTGCTTAATACCAGTAACCAGTCATTGACCTGTTGGCACAGGCAACACTTTCATATACTGAGAGTCAACTATATATAGGCTGGAGTGTGATTGTCAATGGAGGAAGGGGACCTGAGGAGACATTGCCGCTTAGATCAAAGAGACGTTAGATGTGTTCACTTAGCCTGGTCCTAGATCTGAAAATACGCTTAGCAATGTCTTTGCAGCCATTGTCAAGCCAAACTTCCCTTCTTTTAAAAAAAAATGAACTAAAAGAAATCCACAAACTTGTCAAGCCAGCCAAAGGAGGTTAATAGCTTTTACATTTTAAATGAACCAAGCCAGTGGAATACGTGAGCTGCATGCAGGTAAAAAGATGTGCACATTTATGGGGCTGAAGAACAGTATCAGAACGAACCAGTGACTCTCGGCAGTAAATCCAGATCTCTGTGAAGCTCAGTGACATAAGTGTTAATTTGGGGGGGGGGGGGGGGGGGTTGTTGAATGACATCACGCATGGTGACATTCTATGCAAATGAATTCAAATTAAATTGTTTTCTTCCTTTGAAACTCATCTGAAAATCGAGGACAGTCAAATTTGATCTATTGATCTTAACTTCACCAGGCAATTCTATATTAACCCCCAACATTACTTGGCTAGCATAACAATAGTTTACCTATCAATTATTACATCTATTAATGGGGTTGGCCACATAAATGCTTAGAACGTGAGAAATCCTTCATCGGCAAGACAAACCTGGTCGGTCATGAGGACTCACACAGGGAAGAAATCATACAGATGTCCAGAGTGCAGCAAAAGCTTTTCTAAAGCCAGTCATTTGAACATTCATCATAGAATTCACACAGGTAAAAAATATATCGGTGTAAACGATGTGGCAAATCCTTCAGTAACGAGGTTAAACATGTAGACTCACACAGGAGACAAATCACATTATTGCGAATAAAGTGGAAACTCATTGAGGGTGAGGCCAGACTGACCCTTTGAGTTCTATCCGGTTTCTCAATGGAAGTCGTACGTTGACGGTCAGCGGAGATGACGCGTCCATAACCTAACAATTTCAATCCATTTTTCACAGAAATTACAATATCTGAATTGAACTTTGGACGGGCCGAAGGATACGTAACCATCCGTTTAGCGAATTAGAAAAGAGCAGGCGTTTCACGTCACACACTCCACACGGACCAAAATGCATCCGTTTTAATTTGGTGTCCATTCTCCACGGGTCAGTACGGCCTTGACCTTGTAGTCAGAGCGGACATTTGGTCAAGCATACGACATTTCAAACAGGGGAGAAACCGTTTTGCTGCAATGAATGTGGTTCATGCTACACCAGAAATTCAAGTCTTAAAAGCATTTTGTGCTTTATGTGTCGAAAATTGTTAATATCAACCACTAAAATGCCATCAGTCAATTCACTGAAGAGAAACTACTTTGTTGCCATGACTGTGGCAAACTCTTCCAAAACAAGAAGAACATTGATAAAAATATCAAGATCAACAACGAGGAGAAAATATATTTCTGTCATATATGTGTCAAATGCTTTAGACAACAGTACACTGATGGGCATATGAAGATACACATGGAAGGAAGAGAATGGATTTCCTCTTATTAAAAACCATACAAACACAAAACATAGCCAATGCTTCTACAAAGGGAGTCTGGTTAGGCTCACTAAGTCTGATTAAAAAAACATTTTTAATTACTTTTTTATCTGTTTTCTCTTAGACTGTAGGCCTACATTTGAACTTTTATCTGTTTTCAAATGACACACTTCTGTCATCAATAAGAATCATTGTTCAGTAAAGTAGACTATCAAAAATAAATGCTTTTGAATGATAATTTTGGAGCTATTGTTCCCTTTGTTTTTCTATGGCTATCAAACTGTTAATTTGTCAGGACTCTAGGGGACAGAGGGAGTTTCTCTCCTAACAAATACCTATAGAGGATTTCTTTCACAGCCTAATTTCCTTATGTCTCTGTCAGAATACTTTTTAAATACATGCTTCTTTGAGTCCTTCCTATAAATTGTGACTGATAACACATGACTGGATTAGTGAAGGGTATAAGGACCCTCGCTTTCATCTGTCCAAATTAGTGATTCATTATTAATTCAAGGAGAAGGTAGAGGTGTATTTTTAAAAACTCTGACCAAGCCACTTTAACCCATGCCTAACCTAACACCTGGCGCCACATGGTAATTAAAAAACATCACATATAATACAGAATGGCGGTTGAAATACATTATATAGGCTAGATTTTTTATACAAAGGTGCTTCATTATATTGCTATTTCCAGCACCATTTACAGTTGGTCACACAGTACAATAGAAAGAATAGAGGTCTGTGACGTTCCTAAACGCGTTGCCGTTTAATCACCAGCAGGTGTCGCTCCAGACAGTACTTTGCACTTGTCAACTTCCGTTTAGAAACGTATCATCACAGACATGGCGGCTAGCTCACGGCGGAATCCCCCTCCTCTCCCTGGAGCAGAGAACCAAGACCCACTTTCCGAAATGGCAGATGAAGACAGTGACGAAGGGGAGGATATATTCGTTGGCAATGTAAGCACTAGGCATATCAGATGATACCAGCTACAGCTTGTCCTGACTGAAACCTGATCTGTACACCATTCCATAGCATGCTAATGTTAACTAAGCTAGTAGCCCTGTACACTACAGAACGGAGTTTAGCCAGCTAGCTAGGCTAACATTAGCTAACTACCTGTCAAGCACAACTCTTCAAGTCTCCATTCTGGTACAATCCATTAGATAGCTTACTGACGTTAACTCCTTTTGTTTTTTGATTGCAGTCAGCAAGCTGCACTCACTCACAATTACTAATTTATTAAGCGCTGCACTCCAGCCTAGATATATACCTGTGTGAAGCTAGTCACAAAAAGGATTAACCATAATAGTGGAATTTTCGGTTCGCTTTCAAAATAAAAGTGATACAAATAGTGGAAACGTGCTACATTTGGACTAGCTATATAATGCTAAACAATGTAGGAATGTTCTTACACATTCAACAAAAGACAATAATTAGTTTTGACACAAAAAGTAAAAATCAGTTGACATCGCACTGTGGATGTATTAGACTAGAATTGCATTGTGGGCATACTTATATTTCATTCTACAGCCTTGCCTAAACATCACAGTTACCATGGTTATTCCATGGATAATCCGTCTGAAAGAAATCGCTGTAAAAAAAAATATGCAAATCTATGCAAGCTAAAATGTTGAATAAAATGATATGAGGTTACTTTACCGGTTGTCCGTGCAGAACCTACCGGCGCAGCAAAAAGTCAAGTAAACAATTATTTACTGTGGACATTTGATTTCCACAACTTTTTCCAGCACCTGTCAATTCTGTCACTTGTATTTTCCATCTCCTTAGCATTTCACGTGATGCACAATATCTAAACAATAGCCGAATGTAATCGAACATGGTCCTGTCTATGCTTCGGTTAAACTCGGCCATTGTTGATATATTGTCCAAGTCATGCGAATTGCGTCAGTATTGGAAATAAAAAACAGAAATACAAACCGATATACAGACCAGCGTACTGAAAGTCGGGTTAATAACACTACTCTGTGGATAGTCTGTCTCGGATTACCGCCTATATAAGGAGGAAATCAGGTAAAGTATGTTTAAATTAAATGTATTCAACGTTCTGACTTGGCTTATGACTGTTCACAAAAAGTGAGCCTACATGTTAGAGATGAGAGAAGAGTCTGCCACGCTCGGATTCGTAGAGACTATGTACAGGCTAACCTATGGATGTTGCACCCATGAAATGGAGGATCAGCCTACTCCGTGACATTCACAGAACGCTAATATGTGTGTAAACGCTACACAGTTGTGTTCTGTGAGTGTCACTCAATAGGCTGATACCCTATTTCATGGGTGCAACATCCTTAGGTTAGGCTGTACAGTGCATATAAGTATGCCACAAATGCATTTCTAAAGTCTAATACATCCACAGTGCGATTTCAATTGATTTGTATTGCTTTGGGTCAAATTAACTAATTATTGTCTTGAATCTGTATAACATCCGACCATTAACTAGGCCAAATATGGCATTATTCCACTATTTGTATTTGTTTGAATCTCTTTTAATGGGGCACTTTTATTTTGAACCGCAAATTCCACGATTGTTGCTAATCCTTAGTGTGGCTAGCTTCACACAGGTGTAGCTAGCCAAGGGGCTAAAATCCAAACAGAATTAGCCACATCTGGGCAATGGTTGACCTCACTCTTGTCCAGGACCGGGGCATCTGATAATGTAACTAACTAGCTTGTTAAATCGGTTCTATTTTTACAACTTCACTGCACGTTGGCTAGCTAGTTCTACTAATATATATATATCTAACTTCAGTTGGACATACACTTGTTTCCACCCAAATAAAGGAAAAGATGAGAAATTGTCTTCAAATCCCATAGTGGACATCAGTCTACACTTGACCAGTTACCCCCACCTTCATTTTTGGACGAAAATGAGTTTGATAGTAATGGACATGTGGCTATGTAGGCCCATGTATTCTGTTGCATCATTGTAATACAGCAATGTAATACATAACTAAAGGGACAATTCACTATTTTCCAACACTAAATTCATCATCTCCAACACCCCCAACATCAACATGTGATCATGGTGGGTTTATATGTTTTTGAGTCAAAAAACACATCTTCCGATCTCTTTAACTTCAAAACACAAATGCACCATTTTCATATGTTGATGTCGAGCTGGAGATTAATATGAAGTTACATTTTTTTTAATTTTTTATAATTGCCTTTGTCACAATCAACTGACCTGGCCCCTTTTCACTGATAACCCAAGTCCACTCCTTGTATGTGAAAGGTTAGTGACCTGTTTTAATACCCTCAATTCTAAGTGCTGTCCTCTTTATTGATATTTTTGTATTACCCTTCAGAGCAACCCTGTTGCAGAGGCCTTTCAGCCTGACACAGCCAATGGTGAAGAACCAGCTGACCTCTTCAGTGAAGCAGAAACTAGCACCGCTGTCAACAGTTCCATCACAACCTCTAAGTCCAACGGTGTCCATTCAGACAATGAGAATGATCTATTTGCAGGTATGTTATCATTTTCCCCTTTTATTATTACCCCTACTAGACTGAAAAGCAGAATTGGTTCATCTCCCTGTGACGTCCTTGCCTATGTTATATGTTGCCCCTCCGTCCCCTCAGAGGTCTCGGTGGAGCTGTCCATGGAGAACCCCAGCACCACAGCCAAGTCCTCTGGAGCTGAATTCACCCCGTCACTTACACTATCAGCAACACAACCTGAGTCTATGGAGCAGGTAGGCTACAACAGGACATCAGCAACACAACCTGAGTCTATGGAGCAGGTAGGCTACAACAGGACATCAGCAACACAACCCAGGTCTATAGAGCAGGTAGGCTACAACAGGACATCAGCAACACAACCCAGGTCTATGGAGCAGGTAGGCTACAACAGGACATCAGCAACACAACCCAGGTCTATAGAGCAGGTAGGCTACAACAGGACATCAGCAACACAACCCAGGTCTATGGAGCAGGTAGGCTACAACAGGACATCAGCAACACAACCCAGGTCTATGGAGCAGGTAGGCTATAACAGGACATCAGCAACACAACCCAGGTCTATGGTAGGCTACAACAGGACATCAGCAACACAACCCAAGTCTATGGAGCAGGTAGGCTACAACAGGACATCAGCAACACAACCCAGGTCTATGGAGCAGGTAGGCTATAACAGGACATCAGCAACACAACCCAGGTCTATGGTAGGCTACAACAGGACATCAGCAACACAACCCAGGTCTATGGAGCAGGTAGGCTATAACAGGACATCAGCAACACAACCCAGGTCTATGGTAGGCTACAACAGGACATCAGCAACACAACCCAGGTCTATGGAGCAGGTAGGCTACAACAGGACATCAGCAACACAACCCAGGTCTATGGAGCAGGTAGGCTACAACAGGACATCAGCAACACAACCCAGGTCTATGGAGCAGGTAGGCTACAACAGGACATCAGCAACACAACCCAGGTCTATGGAGCAGGTAGGCTACAACAGGACATCAGCAACACAACCCAGGTCTATGGAGCAGGTAGGCTACAACAGGACATCAGCAACACAACCCAGGTCTATGGAGCAGGTAGGCTACAACAGGACATCAGCAACACAACCCAGGTCTATGGAGCAGGTAGGCTACAACAGGACATCAGCAACACAACCCAGGTCTATGGAGCAGGTAGGCTACAACAGGACATCAGCAACACAACCCAGGTCTATGGAGCAGGTAGGCTACAACAGGACATCAGCAACACAACCCAGGTCTATGGAGCAGGTAGGCTACAACAGGACATCAGCAACACAACCCAGGTCTATGGAGCAGGTAGGCTACAACAGGACATCAGCAACACAACCCAGGTCTATGGAGCAGGTAGGCTACAACAGGACATCAGCAACACAACCCAGGTCTATGGAGCAGGTAGGCTACAACAGGACATCAGCAACACAACCCAGGTCTATGGAGCAGGTAGGCTACAACAGGACATCAGCAACACAACCCAGGTCTATGGAGCAGGTAGGCTACAACAGGACATCAGCAACACAACCCAGGTCTATGGAGCAGGTAGGCTACAACAGGACATCAGCAACACAACCCAGGTCTATGGAGCAGGTAGGCTACAACAGGACATCAGCAACACAACCCAGGTCTATGGAGCAGGTAGGCTACAACAGGACATCAGCAACACAACCCAGGTCTATGGAGCAGGTAGGCTACAACAGGACATCAGCAACACAACCCAGGTCTATGGAGCAGGTAGGCTATAACAGGACATCAGCAACACAACCCAGGTCTATGGTAGGCTACAACAGGACATCAGCAACACAACCCAGGTCTATGGAGCAGGTAGGCTACAACAGGACATCAGCAACACAACCCAGGTCTATGGTAGGCTACAACAGGACATCAGCAACACAACCCAGGTCTATGGAGCAGGTAGGCTACAACAGGACATCAGCAACACAACCCAGGTCTATAGAGCAGGTAGGCTACAACAGGACATCAGCAACACAACCCAGGTCTATGGAGCAGGTAGGCTACAACAGGACATCAGCAACACAACCCAGGTCTATGGAGCAGGTAGGCTACAACAGGACATCAGCAACACAACCCAGGTCTATGGAGCAGGTAGGCTACAACAGGACATCAGCAACACAACCCAGGTCTATGGAGCAGGTAGGCTACAACAGGACATCAGCAACACAACCCAGGTCTATGGAGCAGGTAGGCTACAACAGGACATCAGCAACACAACCCAGGTCTATGGAGCAGGTAGGCTACAACAGGACATCAGCAACACAACCCAGGTCTATGGAGCAGGTAGGCTACAACAGGACATCAGCA
This sequence comes from Oncorhynchus clarkii lewisi, assembly GCF_045791955.1. Classification (NCBI taxonomy): domain Eukaryota; kingdom Metazoa; phylum Chordata; class Actinopteri; order Salmoniformes; family Salmonidae; genus Oncorhynchus; species Oncorhynchus clarkii. The sequence goes on along the minus strand of NC_092172.1, from coordinate 37,145,641 downwards.
ACACAACCCAGATCTATGGAGCAGGTAGGCTACAACAGGACATCAGCAACACAACCCAGGTCTATGGAGCAGGTAGGCTACAACAGGACATCAGCAACACAACCCAGGTCTATGGAGCAGGTAGGCTACAACAGGACATCAGCAACACAACCCAGGTCTATGGAGCAGGTAGGCTACAACAGGACATCAGCAACACAACCCAGGTCTATGGAGCAGGTAGGCTACAACAGGACATCAGCAACACAACCCAGGTCTATGGAGCAGGTAGGCTACAACAGGACATCAGCAACACAACCCAGGTCTATGGAGCAGGTAGGCTACAACAGGACATCAGCAACACAACCCAGGTCTATGGAGCAGGTAGGCTACAACAGGACATCAGCAACACAACCCAGGTCTATGGAGCAGGTAGGCTACAACAGGACATCAGCAACACAACCCAGGTCTATGGAGCAGGTAGGCTACAACAGGACATCAGCAACACAACCCAGGTCTATGGAGCAGGTAGGCTACAACAGGACATCAGCAACACAACCCAGGTCTATGGAGCAGGTAGGCTACAACAGGACATCAGCAACACAACCCAGGTCTATGGAGCAGGTAGGCTATAACAGGACATCAGCAACACAACCCAGGTCTATGGTAGGCTACAACAGGACATCAGCAACACAACCCAAGTCTATGGAGCAGGTAGGCTACAACAGGACATCAGCAACACAACCCAGGTCTATGGAGCAGGTAGGCTACAACAGGACATCAGCAACACAACCCAGGTCTATGGAGCAGGTAGGCTACAACAGGACATCAGCAACACAACCCAGGTCTATGGAGCAGGTAGGCTACAACAGGACATCAGCAACACAACCCAGGTCTATGGAGCAGGTAGGCTACAACAGGACATCAGCAACACAACCCAGGTCTATGGAGCAGGTAGGCTACAACAGGACATCAGCAACACAACCCAGGTCTATGGAGCAGGTAGGCTACAACAGGACATCAGCAACACAACCCAGGTCTATGGAGCAGGTAGGCTACAACAGGACATCAGCAACACAACCCAGGTCTATGGAGCAGGTAGGCTACAACAGGACATCAGCAACACAACCCAGGTCTATGGAGCAGGTAGGCTACAACAGGACATCAGCAACACAACCCAGGTCTATGGAGCAGGTAGGCTACAACAGGACATCAGCAACACAACCCAGGTCTATGGAGCAGGTAGGCTACAACAGGACATCAGCAACACAACCCAGGTCTATGGAGCAGGTAGGCTACAACAGGACATCAGCAACACAACCCAGGTCTATGGAGCAGGTAGGCTATAACAGGACATCAGCAACACAACCCAGGTCTATGGAGCAGGTAGGCTATAACAGGACATCAGCAACACAACCCAGGTCTATGGAGCAGGTAGGCTACAACAGGACATCAGCAACACAACCCAGGTCTATGGAGCAGGTAGGCTACAACAGGACATCAGCAACACAACCCAGGTCTATGGAGCAGGTAGGCTACAACAGGACATCAGCAACACAACCCAGGTCTATGGAGCAGGTAGGCTATAACAGGACATCAGCAACACAACCCAGGTCTATGGAGCAGGTAGGCTACAACAGGACATCAGCAACACAACCCAGGTCTATAGAGCAGGTAGGCTACAACAGGACATCAGCAACACAACCCAGGTCTATGGAGCAGGTAGGCTACAACAGGACATCAGCAACACAACCCAGGTCTATGGAGCAGGTAGGCTACAACAGGACATCAGCAACACAACCCAGGTCTATGGAGCAGGTAGGCTACAACAGGACATCAGCAACACAACCCAGGTCTATGGAGCAGGTAGGCTACAACAGGACATCAGCAACACAACCCAGGTCTATGGTAGGCTACAACAGGACATCAGCAACACAACCCAGGTCTATGGTAGGCTACAACAGGACATCAGCAACACAACCCAGGTCTATAGAGCAGGTAGGCTACAACAGGACATCAGCAACACAACCCAGGTCTATAGAGCAGGTAGGCTACAACAGGACATCAGCAACACAACCCAGGTCTATGGAGCAGGTAGGCTACAACAGGACATCAGCAACACAACCCAGGTCTATGGAGCAGGTAGGCTACAACAGGACATCAGCAACACAACCCAGGTCTATAGAGCAGGTAGGCTACAACAGGACATGCCTAACAAATTCCTCCACAGTTTAGTTTAATGTAATATGTTGTTGTCTGCTGTTCGTTGCTTTGGAGGGCCATTATGCCATAACGTAATTATTATCAGCCCTCAAAAGACCGATATAGGGGATAGGGAACACTGCTGACCTTATGAGACTAGCAAAACCCCAAATGTTTTCATCATATGCAGCAAAAGAGAGAGAATAATAACAGTAAATGTAAGTGCAGTTTCCCGAAGTCTTGTTGTTCACCAGCTCATTTCCACCAATTCAGTTGGAAGAGGAAAAAGATGAGGACAGCTTTGACATGGAGGTTGCTGTCACCAATCCAGAGAAAATTGGTAAGGAATATTTTTTGCTCACTATCTTTGAACTGATGTTTGGCAACCATTTTAGAAGCATTGGACGTGTGTATTGTGGTTGAATCAATGGAAGCTATGATGTAATTATCTCATCTTCCTCTCAATTGAGTTGAGTTTTTAAAGTAGGAAGCCAAGACGGCATCGCTGGGTGAGGGAGTGTTTTCTTGCTTGTCCAAGCAACTTTGAGGGTTAGGAGTCTAATATTGGCTATCAATATAGCAAGAACTAACTATAGCTTTAGCTACACATGGCAAGTTGAGAGTTTTGTTTTTGTCAATTTGAATGGGAAGAACACAACAAAGACAACAGAAGATGGAATATCAAAGCATCACAGAAGCCGACAGGCATGCTAGCTAGCTACGACAAGAGCCAGAACAGCATGGATACACAAGATGCCGTGAGCTCAATACGGACCAGGACCAGATCCTTGAAACGTCTTTACCTCAGTTTAGTTTTTAAATGTTGTTCACGCTTGGTCCTGGAGGGTTGTAGCCAGGATATGCCTGTTTTAAAATATATTTTTTTTACAGTTTGTGTGTCATTTTCCCGTCTCTCGGATTTCATATTGTAAACTAAACTATGTGTCAACCTCTGTAACCTGACAATTTGATTTTCCCTTTTAGGAGATGGCATGAACGCTTACATGGCCTACAAGGTGTCCACTCGGGTATGTAACTTCTGCAGCAGCAAAATCAGGACTTCTTAAACAACTCGTTTTGGTTTTGGTCATGTATATAGTAGTGTTCCCAAACCATTTTTCTATGCTTTGCACTGTGACCATGAACAATTTGAAGGAATTACTCTGCTTGTGTTGAGTAGGCCTACTTCTGCCAGTCCTCTATGAAATCAGAACTTGTGATTTTGTCTTGCGCAAACTGATACTAAGCCTCACTAATTCCACCCCCTAGACTACATTACCCATGTTCAGGAACAGGACATTCTCGGTGTGGAGGAGGTTCAGTGATTTCCTTGGGCTGTATGAGAAGCTGTCGGTGAAGCACTCCCTGAACGGCTGTATCATCCCTCCACCACCAGAGAAGAGCGTTGTGGGTAAGGAACTACATTTGTCAGTTCATGTCTGCCAGCCAGTTTCAAAAACCGGGTTGCAGGCATAGTATGCAAACCCGGTAGATTTCACAGGTGCAGGGTACTGATCACGGCACATGAAATACAGAAAGACACTAGTAACACCATGTCTTGACTCCCTAGGGATGACCAAAGTGAAGGTGGGAAAGGATGACTCTTCCTCGGCTGACTTTGTGGAGAGGAGGAGAGCGGCTCTGGAGAGGTAGAACCTGAAGAAGCACCTTTTACCATTATTGTACTCAGATTGTGTTCAGATTGTGTTTTATATTAGCCTGTTGATATTTGTCATATTCCTTTGCTTTTGTTAAGAATGTATTGCTGTATCTTCATTGCTATGGCAGGCATTGCATTGTTTCCTCCCTGTAGTCTAGCCCGTTGATATTTGTGGGATTTTCTAGGTACCTGCAGAGAGTAGTGTGTCACCCGTCCCTGTTACAAGACCCTGATGTCAGAGAGTTCCTGGAAAGAGACGAGGTAGGTGCTCTAAAGTCATTAGCTGTCAATACTGTCACAGACTACTGGAATCATGCATTAATTTGTTCACTGTCTGCGTGCGTGCGTCTGCGTGCGTGTGTGTCTGCGTGCGTGTGTGTCTGCGTGCGTGTGTGTCTGCGTGCGTGTGTGTCTGCGTGCGTGTGTGTCTGCGTGCGTGTGTGTGTCTGTCAGCTGCCTAGGGCGGTGGGTACACACACACTGAGTGGAGCTGGCTTCCTGAAGATGATCAACAGAGCATCAGATGCTGTCAGTAAGATGACCATCAAGATCAGTGACTCGGATGCTGTAAGACAATCACTGTTCTGGTTGATTTACTCAAATGCCAAACAAGAAATCATAGCAGTAAAGTCAGTTATCTAAATTAATGTTGGAGCTTTTGCATTTTTTTTTTCTGTAAAAATATGATATTTTTCTTTACTGTCTGCTAAACGGGATGCGTATGCCTCTGTAAAGCTTTGGGTCGACACGTCCCCTTTGTCATTCAAATTAGTTTAATTGATGTAGATTGGTTGCCTGATCGTACCTCCCACGTTGCTTTGTGTTCCAGTGGTTTGACAACAAACTGCAGGAGGTGGAGAGCGAGGAGCTGCAGCTGAGGAAACTCCATGCGGTGGTGGACTCCCTGGTCAACCACAGAAAGGGTGAGATTCACAGAAAAAAGAGATGTCTGCTTTAAAACCCTTTTGATAAGATTGGAGCTGTCAAGCAGACCTTCTTTTTTTTTATTTGTGACCCTGGTATATCTGTTGTTTCGTCAGAGCTCTGCGGGAACACAGCAGTGTTCGCCAAGAGCATGGCCATGCTGGGCAACTCGGAGGACAACACAGCTCTGTCCCGGGCCCTCTCCCAACTGGCCGAGGTGGAGGACAAGATGGAGACGCTACACCAGGAGCAGGCGGCCAGCGACTTCTTCATCTTGGCCGAGCTGCTGGCCGACTACATCCGCCTACTAGGGGCCGTCAGGGTACGGAAACTTCATTCTACATCCGCCTACTAGGGGCCGTCAGGGTACGGAAACTTCATTCTATGGCCTGAATTTTAAATAGAACGCTACGACTACATTAACTGGATGAGTAAATCCAAAATGTCAATGGAAGATTAGTGCAAACGTTGCTATCTTTGGTGCTAAACTGGGTAGCTACTAGCTAGAATCTGTGTGCCCTCGATGTGAAATTGATGTGGTGCAGATTTTGGCCTGAACTCGTGCTGTGCGCTTAATTTGGGAATTCTCGTTATGTTGTCCTCAGGGCTGTTTTGAGCAGCGCATGAAAACGTGGCAGCGCTGGCAGGAGGCTCAGAGCACCCTGCAGAAGAAGAGGGAGGTTGAGGCAAAGCTTCTGTGGGCCAACAAGCCTGACAAACTACAACAGGCCAAAGAGGAGATCACTGAGGTACAGGAGCCAGCACTGTGTTAATGCATGCTTAAAGGGAGATGGTATTGCTTTGACTTCTAGTTCCACATTAAACTCTCCTTATTCCCCTCATTTCTTTCACAGTGGGAGGGTAAAGTCACTCAGTACGAGAGGGATTTTGACAGGATCTCTGTAACCGTTCGTAAGGAATTCCTCAGGTTTGAGGTAAAGGCTATTTATTTTTTTGCATTGGAGCAACATCGTGCTACCGTATTCAGGATAGTTTTGCATGAGAAAATCTACCTGACAGTTATTTTCTTCCCCTCCATCTAACAGAAAGAGAAGTCCAAGGACTTCAAAAGCCAGATAGTGAAATATCTGGAGTCTCTTCTACAGTCTCAACAGCGGGTAATCTGTACTCTTTTCATTTGTATTTATTTTTTTAAATCTCTTCAAATGTGTGTGTTTTCATGTAACTGTTTGCTTGAAATGTTGGCCTTTATACTCCATCATATTGATGTGCTCTCTTTTCACTTTTCTCCCTCTTGGATCTAGCACGTAAAGTTCTGGGAAGCATTCCTGCCTGAAGCAAAAGCGATAGCATGATGAGGCTTGAGGACGTTAGGAAGAGAACGACTGCCTTTTTGAACACTTTACCTCCTGACTATGTATCCAGAAGACAATGCAACAGAGGGGACAACTACTCTACATCTCATCCATATTATTTTAGCATTAGTGATTTATTTTTCAGCTTTTCAGTATGCTCTACATCGGCACAATGTATCGATTCAACAGAGATGAATTTGACAGTATAGCTTTTCTATGTAAACATGTAAGTGGGATATGTTTTACTCCGTGTTCTTGGGCCACCCTTACTCGGATAGGAAGAGTTTGACTTAACAATCCTAAAGTGTTCACATTTTGAGGTACTTCCGTTTACAGTAGAGGGCAGTTCATAACTGTTTACAAAAGCTCATGAAATAACTTTTGGATGCACAAACGCATAGGGGAATGTAGTAAATTGTGTGTGTCGTGTGAAATACCACTTTGACTAGAGAGCTCATTCAAACTGATAGACGGACTAATACCAACGGTCCTCAATTTGTGCATTTACAGACCTACAGTGAAGGGACAAAATAATGGAAGCATGGAGTGTATGTTTATGGTGACCCATCAGATGAGTGTACCTGTCTGTGTCTTTGTGCGTGTTCACCATTGTTTGATCATCAGTTGATATACATCTGTAACCTCAAATAATTATGATCAACAACAGTCTTTCTGAACTGACCATCAGTATATTTTTACAGCTGTGTTCAAACATGTAGCCTCATTGAATTCAATGTGATTGTGAAATGTGTCATGTTCAGTGTTGGAAAAAGTACTAAATCGTCCTACTTGAGTAAAAGTAAAGATAAGTCAATGAAAAATTACTCAAGCAACCGTCACCCTTGAAGAAGAAGTACTAGAAGTACTTGAAGAAGTACTAAATGTTCATACTTGAGTAAAAGTACAAAGTAAAAGTCAATGCTATACATAAAATTCCTTATATTAAGCAAACCAGACGGCACGATTTTCTTGTTTTTTATTTATTTACTGACAGACTGTGGCACATAATTCTATCCTGCCTCAGCATTCAAAATGCTGAGGCAGAATAGAATTATGTGCCACAGTCTTATTTTGGGTGTTGGGGTAAATGTATGGGAGTAGTACATATCTTTAGGAATGTGGTGGAGTAAAAGTAGTCAAATATAAATAGGAATGTAATGTACACATACCCAAGTATTTTTTTTCTTCAGTACTTTAAACCACTGATCAAGTTTCCTCACAATTTTGATAAACTAGCAACAGTGCTTGACTTGGACTGAAATAGGTGTCAGTACTCATTTTGTGTGCTGGTACTGTTAAGGTGCAGGAAGTCCATAATACTTTTGAACTAAATATTCTATATAAGGTGCAGGAACTAGAGCAGTAGAAAATGAGGTGCCGCTAATCAGTTCCGGTTGGGGTTATACCCAAATCCAGCACTGACTAGCAGTGTGTAATGATGATGAAAGCAAAGTGATAACAAATGTTGACTCCTTTAGTTTTCTTACCCAACATTTATATGAGTGTCTGTTCTTTTTCCTCAAGATGTGCTTTATTTTTGTAACCACTCGCATTTAGATAAGATATTCCTGAAAATTCTATAGAAGTGAGTAATAAAGATGATTGACTGAACTTCGTTTAATGTTTGAGGCAGTTTTTTAGTCCATAAAATGTTATCAGTATCCAAAAATGTAGGACAGGGAATATCATATGGAGGTTATTTGGTGCATGGTTTCAAACATTCTATCCACATAATATACATTTTAAATAACTGAGCTTGTATCATTGCATTGTTAAAACCATTGAGTTAGAAAATTTGAAGTCATATACTCAATTAATCACCATTATTTTAAAACATTTATTTAAATTTGGGTCCCCCCCAAAAAATGTATCGAGCCCTGTGCAACCTGGAAGTGTTGACGCAAGCGGGTGTGTCGTTCAAAGCTCAATGGTGCGACTGCCTGTACTTCCGGAGAACGTCAACCTTTCACGAACAGCGAGATAGCAAGAAGAAGAAAAATAATGAAAGGGTTGCTTGTCTGTCTCTATTGACTGATAATTATACAATATTTATATTTGATCGAATTAAATACACTTGAACACTTAGGTGAATCGCAAGAGGCGTCCGAATCAACAGCAGGAGTACCACAGCTAAAGTAAGTCGGTGGTTGTTTGCATGATGATAGCTAGCCTCGTTGCTAATGACGATAACTACTAGCGAACGTTAGCTATTTTCCATTTCCTCGTTCCACCTAATTTGGGTTAACCGAAATTACGTTCCCCCTGAAATAAATGTAGTTCCATGTCAATGAGGCTGCTATAGCTAAATACCAATTAAATAAATGGCGCTATTAATTGGCCTGCTAGCTAGCTAACGTATCCAAGCAAGTTACGTTATTGCTTTTTCATCCAATTCAGTTTGTTTTGTATAACCTAACGTTAGCTAACTAGCTGTTGGCTGGATATATGAAAGTTATGGTTGGATAAAATTGTGGTTGCTGCTAAAAGTGGTGGTTGCTTTTGACCAAATAAACGCTATCTATCTAGCTAGCTAACGTTATAAACATTCCCATCGTTGGCTCAGTGTGTGAAAGCTAAGTAACTAGCAAGCTAAGGTCAATTTACACATCTAACGTTACTGTAGGTGGCTAGCTAATCGATATGTCCACATTGTCAGGAAGTATCTTTTGTCTATGGAAGAAGCCTATAATAACAAACGTCGCTGCTGGCATCGTGTTTTAGCTTGTGGAAAAGCATCTCTGCAGTTAACGTTAAATCAGTATTGTCCCTGTTAGCTAGGTAACGTTATGTCTTGTTATTAAATTGTGTAGGCCAAGATATAGCCATTATTTTTTGGGCGAAAAAGATTAGACCTACAGTAGAATGATTACTCATTTGATGTTAATCTGGCTATCTGAGACGAAATATATTGACGTGTATATAATATAATATGGCGTTATTTTACAGTATATATGGACATACAGTACCAGTCAAGTTTGGACACACCTACTCATTCAAGGGTTTTTCTTTATTTTTTCTATTTTCTACATAGTATAATAATAGTGAAGACGTCACAACTATGAAGTAACACAGATGGAATCATGTAGTAACCAAAAAAGTGTTAAACAAATCAAAATATATTTGAGATTCTTCAAAGCAGCCACCCTTTGCCTTGATGACAGCTTCAAATTTGATTTGTCTCATGCACCGTATACGACAGACCTTACAGTGAAATGCTTATTTACAAGCCCTTAACCAACAATGCAGTTTTAAGAAAATAATTACCTAAAAAATTTATAACAAATAGTTAAAGAGCAGCAGTGAAATAACAGTAGTGAGACTATATACAGGGGGTACCGGTACAGAGCCAATATGCAGGGGCACCGATTAGTCGAGGTAATTGAGGCTGGAGTCTTTGACACTTTCTTTGGACCTTCCTCTGACCCCGCTTGGTATAGAGGTACTGGGTGGCAGGAAGCTTGGCCCCAGTGATGTACTGGGCCGTACGCACGACCCGCTGTAGTGCCTTGCGGTCGGAGGCCGGCAGTTGCCATACCAGGCAGTGATGCAACCAGGATGCTCTCGATGGTGCAGCTGTATAACTTTTTGAGGATCTGAGGACCCTTGCCAAATCTTTTCAGGCTCCTGAGGGGGAATAGGCTTTGTCATGCCCTCTTCACGACTGTCTTGGTGTGTTTGGATCATGGTAATTTGTTGGTGATGCGGACACCAAGTAACTTGAACCTCTCAACCTGAGCTACTACAGCCCTGCTGATGAGAATGGTGGAATGCTCGGTCCTCCTTTTCCTGTAGTCCACAATCATCTCCTTAGTCTTGATCACTTTGAGGGAGAGGTTGTTGTCCTGGCACAGACAGGTCTCTGACCTCCTCCCTATAGGCTGTCTCATTGTTGTCGGTGATCAGGCCTACCACTGTTGTCGTCAGCAAACTTTATGATGGTGAAGTCGTGCCTGGCCACTGAGCACGCACCCCTGAGGGGCCCCCATGTTGAGGATCAGCGTGGCAGATTTGTTGTTACCTACCCATACCACCTGGAGGTGGCCCATCAGGAAGTCCAGGATCCAGTTGCAGAGGGAGGTGTGGACTTAGTGATGAGCTTTGAGGGTACTATGGTGTTGAACACTGAGCTGTAGTCAATTAATAGCATGTTCCTTTTGTCCAGGTGGGAAAGGGTACCTGTGGAGTGCAATAGATTGCATCATCTGTGGATCTTTTGGCATTCTCTCAACCAGCTTCATGAGGTATCAAATCAACATTTTCAAATGTATTGGTCACATACACGTGTTTAGCAGATTATTGCAGGTGTAGCAAAAATGCTTGTGCATCTGGCTCCGACAGTGCAGTAATATCTAACAAGTATTATCTAAGTTTTACAACATATACCCAATACACATAAAAAATAAGTAAGGAATGGATTAAGAATATATATAGATATGTCAGTGGCATTGGACTAAGATACCGTAGACTAGTATAGACTAGAGGTCGACCGATTATGATTTTTCAACGTCGATACCGATTATTGGAGGACCAAAAAAAGCAGATACCGATTTAATCGGACTATTTTTATTGGTTATTTATTAGTAATAATGACAATTACAACTACTGAATGAACACGTATTTTAACTTAATATAAAACATCAATAAAATCAATTTAGCCTCAAATAAATAATGCAAAAACAAAGTGTTGGAGAAGAAAGTCATATGTGCCATGTAAAAATGTGTGCCATGTAAAATATGTGCCATGTAAAAAAGCTAACGTTTAAGTTCCTTGCTCAGAACATGAGAACATATGAAAGTTGGTGGTTCCTTTTAACATGAGACTTCAATATTCCAAGGTAAGAGGTTTTAGGTTGTAGTTAATATAGTATTTATAGGACTATTTCTCGCTATACCATTTGTATTTCATATACCTTTGACTATTGGATGTTCTTATAGGCACTATAGTATTGCCAGTGTAACAGTATAGCTTCCGTCCCCCTCCTCGCCCCTACCTGGGCTCGAACCAGGAACACATCGACAACAGCCACACTAGAAGCATCGTTACCCATCGCTCCACAAAAGCCGCGGCCCTTGCAGCGCAAGGGGAATAACTACTCCAAATCTAAAGGCGAGTGACGTTTGAAACAGTATTAGCGCACACACAGCAAACTAGCTAGCCATTTCACATTGGTTACACCAGCCATTAGGCTGATAGGCTTGAAGTCAAAAACAGCGTTGTGCTTGCGAAGAGCTGCTGGCAAAACGCACGGAAGTGCTGTTTATATGAATGATTACGGGCCTGCTGCTGCTCAGTCAGACTGCTCTATCAAATCAGACTTACTTATAACATAATAACACACAGAAATACGAGCCTTTGATCATTAATATGATCGAATCCGGAAACTATAATTTCGAAAACAAAATGTTTATTTCAGTGAAATACAGAACCGTTCGGTATTTTATCTAACGGGTGGCATCCCTAAGTCTAAATATTCTTGTTCCATTGCACAACCTTCAATGTATGTCATAATTACGTAAAATTCTGGCAAATTAGTTCGCAATGAGCCAGGCAGCCCAAACTGTTGCATATACCCTGACTCTGCGTGCAATGAACACGAGAAATTATACAATTTCACCTGGTTAATATTGCCTGCTAAACTGGATTAGTAGTTATAACTAGTGATTATGATTGTTTTTTTATAAGATAAGTTTAATGCTAGCTAGCAATTTACCTTGGCTTCTACTGCATTTGCGTAACAGGCAGGCTACTTGTGGAGTGCAATGGTTAGAGCGTTGGACTAGTTAACTGTGCGGTTGCAAGATTGAAACCCCTGAGCTGACAAGGTGAAAATCTGTCGTTCTGCCCCAGAACAAGGCAGTTAACCCACAGTTCCTAGGCAGTCATTGAAAATACAAATGTGTTCTTTAACTGACTTGCCTAGTTAAATAAAAGGCATACAAATATATATATATATATATATCTTTTTTTTTTTAATAATCGGAAATCGCCGCCCAAAAATACCGAAATCGGCCCTAATTATTCGGCCATTCCGATTAATCGGTCGACCTCTAGCATAGAGTGCAGTTTATACACATGAGATGAGTAATGCTAGATACAGAAACATTAAAGTGTCTAGTGATCTATTTCTAACAGTGGTCAGGGATTCCTGATCTATGTGTATAGGCAAGCCGCCTCTGATGTGCTAACGATGGCTGTTTAGCAGTCTGAAGGCCTTGAGATAGAAGCTGTTTTTCAGCCTCTCGGTCCCAGCTTTGATGCACCTGTACTGACCTCGCCTTCTGGATGTTAGCGGGGTGAATAGGCAGTGGCTCGGATGGTTGATGTCCTTGATGATCTTTTTGGCCTTCCTATGCCATTGGGTGCTGTAGGTGTCCAGGAGGGCAGGAAGTTTCTCCCCGGTAATGCATTGGGCAGACCACACCACCCTCTGGATAGGTTTGCGGTTGTGGTTGGTGCAGTTGCTGTACCAGGTGGTGATACAGTCCAATGGGATGCTCTCAGTTGTGCACATCATTACTGGAATGCATTTCAATTAACAGGTGTGCCTTGTTAAAAGTTAATTTGTGGAATTTCTATCCTCAATGCGTTTGAGCCGATCATTTGTGTTGTGACAAGGTAGGGGTCCTATACAGAAGATAGCCCTATTTGGTAAAAGACCTTGTCCATGTTATGGCAAGAACAGCTCAAATAAGCAAAGAGAAACGACAGTCCATTACTTTAACCTTTCTGGCACAGGTGTTCTGCTAGCAATCCACCTCGACAACACACGGTGAAATTGCAGAGCGCCAAATTCAAAATACAGAAATAGTCATAATAAACATTCATAAAAAATACAAGTGTTATCCATCGGTTTAAAGAGTTACTTCTTGTTAATCCAGCCGCTTTGTCAGATTTCAAAAAGGCTTTACGGCGAAAGCATACCATGCGATTATCTGAGGACAGCGCCCCGCATACAAAAGCATCAAAAACATTTCCCAACCAAACAGATGCATCACGAAGGTCAGAAATGGCTATAAAATAAATCGCTTACCTTTGAAGATCTTCATCTTTTTGCTATCCCAAAGGTCTGTTACACAATGAATGGTTGTTTTATTCGATAAAGTCCTTCTTTATATCCCAAAAATGTCAGTTTATTTGGCGTGTTTGATTCAGAAATGCACCGGTTCCAACTCGCCCAACATGCCTACAAAGGATCTAAGTTACCTGTAAACTTAGTCCAAACATTTCAAACAACGTTTCTCATCCAACCTCAGGTACCCTAAAATGTAAATAATCATTTTCAATACCGGCGAAAAACACCACCTGAGTGACACTTAGAAACAATACGACTACTTCTTCATTTAAAAAAAAATAAAAACATTGAAAATGTTCTGAAGACTGTTGACTTCTAGTGGAAGCCATAGGAACTGCAATCTGTGTCCTAGTAATTTGGCTTCCCCATAGAAAAGTATTGGGTTTCGCCTGCCAAATCAGTTCTGTTATACACACAGACATTATTTTAACAGTTTTAGAAACATTAGTGTTTTCTATCCAATACTACCATGCATATGCATATCCTAGCTTCTGGGCCTGAGTAACAGGCAGTTTACTTTGGGCTGGTCAGTCATCCAAACCTCCGAATACTGCCCCCTATCTCTAAGAAGTTTAAGAGATAGTCAATCTCAAAAATTTCATAAACTTTTAAAGTTTCTTCAAGTGCAGTCACAAAAACCATCAGCGCTATGATGAAACTGGCTCTCATTAGGACCGCCACAGGAAAGGAAGACCCAGAGTTACCTCTGCTGCAGAGGATATGTTCATAAGAGTTAACTGCACCTCAGAAATTGCAGCCCAAATAAATGCTTCACAGAGTTAAAGTAACAGACACATCTCAACATCAACTGTTCAGGAGACTGCGTGAATCAGGCCTTCATGGTCAAATTGCTGCAAAGAAACCACTACTAAAGGACACATAATAAGGAGAGACTTGCTTGGGCCAAGAAACACAAGCAATGGACATTAGACCGAGTCCAAATTTGAATTATTTGGTCCAACCGCAATGTATTTATGAGACGCATAGTAGGTGAACGAATGATCTCTGCGTGTGTGGTTCCCACCGTGAAGCATGGAGGAGAAGGTGTGATGTGGTGCCAGGGTCTCAGGCTAACCACAATGCCTATAGGAGGCACCAGGCCCAGCAAGGTGCCAGGGTCACTGGTTAACCACAAGATGTATAGGAGGCACCAGGCCCAGCAAGGTGCAGGGTCTCAGGTTAACCACAAGGTCTGTAGGAAGCACCAGGCCCAGCAAGGTGCAGTGTCTCAGGTTAACCACAAGGTCTGTAGGAGGCACCAGGCCCAGCAAGGTGCCAGGGTCACTGGTTAACCACAAGATGTATAGGAGGCACCAGGCCCAGCAAGGTGCCAGGGTCTCAGGTTAACCACAAGGTCTGTAGGAGGCACCAGGCCCAGCAAGGTGCAGTGTCTCAGGTTAACCACAAGGTCTGTAGGAGGCACCAGGACCAGCAAGGTGCCAGGGTCACTGGTTAACCACAAGATGTATACGAAGGCACCAGGCCCAGCAAGGTGCCAGGGTCTCAGGTTAACCACAAGGTCTGTAGGAGGCACCAGGCCCAGCAAGGTGCAGTGTCTCAGGTTAACCACAAGGTCTGTAGGAGGCACCAGGCCCAGCAAGGTGCCAGGGTCTCAGGTTAACCACAAGGTCTGTAGGAGGCACCAGGCCCAGCAATGTGCAGTGTCTCAGGTTAACCACAAGGTCTGTATGATGCACCAGGACCAGCAAGGTGCCAGGGTTGTTCTCAACCCACTTTCTTTTATCCTTTTATTCATGACAGAACTCCCTTCCACCAAATGTGTACGATTACTGGAAATTATTGTTAATTGTCAGAAACTGAAAAATTGACCACACTATGAATTGTGAGTTTAAGGATGCAACACATTCTCTCTGTTCCGTACAGTGTTGTCACGATTCCAGAACTACGAAACCAGATTTTAAACTCAATGGTCCTTTAAAATCCTACGTTATGTAAAATATTGTGTTTTGTAGTTTACAAAATAAACAAATGTGACTGAGTGACAGCATAAGATTTTTTCCCCCCAAAGATTAGGACTGTCTTTGCTTCTTTACTTCCTAGTATCGCGATACTGGTATCGTGACAACTCTAATTAGGTCAGCCCGTGTCCCGACACGTTTTCTTTGAAGGCCTGCTTGGAAAAGTTGAGTTGGCCTGTGTTGTTGTGTGGGGAACTTTGAAAGGAAGTCAATGGGGCTGAGAAATTGCCTCAAGCTACAGTGCATGAGAGAAGACAGTGGGAGAACCAGCTGCTAGCTGGCACTGCCACAGTGGGAATCTACTATTGCCCCCCCCCCCCCCCCCCAGATCTGATCTTTCCACTAAAGGTTAATGTCTCCTTTTTAGAGCAGGGGTGTCAAACTCAGTACATGGAGGACTGTGTCTGCTAGTTTTGTTAGTTCCTTTTCATTTGGCCAAATAAGACCTAGACGACAAGGTGAGGGGAGTTTTTAACCAATCAGGGACCCTAGTTGATCTATAAAGTACAAGGGAGGAGTGAACCCGCAGATACTCAGCTCTGCATATGAGTTTGACACCTGTGAGTACCTGTGAGTACAGTCGGGAGCTAACCCTGTCCACACACTGCCGCTGCAGTGTTATTATTGTAGCTAACCCTGTCCACACACTGTCGCCGCAGTGTTATTGTAGCTAACCCTGTCCACACACTGTCGCCGCAGTGTTATTGTAGCTAACCCTGTCCACACACTGTCACCGCAGTGTTATTGTAGCTAACCCTGTCCACACCCTGTCGCTGCAGTGTTATTGTAGATAACCCTGTCCACACACTGTCGCTGCAGTGTTATTGTAGCTAACCCTGTCCACACCCTGTCACCGCAGTGTTATTGTAGCTAACCCTGTCCACACACTGTCACCGCAGTGTTATTGTAGCTAACCCTGTCCACACCCTGTCGCTGCAGTGTTATTGTAGATAACCCTGTCCACACACTGTCGCCGCAGTGTTATTGTAGCTAACCCTGTCCACACACTGTCGCCGCAGTGTTATTGTAGCTAACCCTGTCCACACACTGTCGCCGCAGTGTTATTGTAGCTAACCCTGTCCACACACTGTCGCCGCAGTGTTATTGTAGCTAACCCTGTCCACACACTGTCGCCGCAGTGTTATTGTAGCTAACCCTGTCCACACACTGTCGCCGCAGTGTTATTGTAGCTAACCCTGTCCACACACTGTCGCCGCAGTGTTATTGTAGCTAACCCTGTCCACACACTGTCGCTGCAGTGTTATTGTAGCTAACCCTGTCCACACACTGTCGCTGCAGTGTTATTGTAGCTAACCCTGTCCACACACTGTCGCCGCAGTGTTATTATTGTAGCTAACCCTGTCGCTGCAGTGTTATTATTGTAGCTAACCCTGTCCACACCCTGTCGCTGCAGTGTTATTGTAGCTAACCCTGTCCACACACTGTCGCCGCAGTGTTATTGTAGCTAACCCTGTCCACACACTGTCGCCGCAGTGTTATTGTAGCTAACCCTGTCCACACACTGTCGCTGCAGTGTTATTATTGTAGCTAACCCTGTCCACACACTGTCACCGCAGTGTTATTGTAGCTAACCCTGTCCACACACTGTCACCGCAGTGTTATTGTAGCTAACCCTGTCCACACACTGTCGCCGCAGTGTTATTATTGTAGCTAACCCTGTCCACACACTGTCGCTGCAGTGTTATTGTAGCTAACCCTGTTGTAGCTAACCCTGTCCACACACTGTCGCTGCAGTGTTATTATTGTAGCTAACCCTGTCCACACACTGTCGCCGCAGTGTTATTGTAGCTAACCCTGTCCACACACTGTCGCTGCAGTGTTATTGTAGCTAACCCTGTCCACACACTGTCGCCGCAGTGTTATTATTGTAGCTAACCCTGTCCACACACTGTCGCTGCAGTGTTATTGTAGCTAACCCTGTCCACACACTGTCGCTGCAGTGTTATTATTGTAGCTAACCCTGTCCACACACTGTCGCCGCAGTGTTATTGTAGCTAACCCTGTCCACACACTGTCGCTGCAGTGTTATTGTAGCTAACCCTGTCCACACACTGTCGCTGCAGTGTTATTGTAGCTAACCCTGTCCACACCCTGTCGCTGCAGTGTTATTGTAGCTAACCCTGTCCACACACTGTCGCTGCAGTGTTATTGTAGCTAACCCTGTCCACACCCTGTCGCTGCAGTGTTATTATTGTAGCTAACCCTGTCCACACACTGTCGCCGCAGTGTTATTGTAGCTAACCCTGTCCACACACTGTCGCTGCAGTGTTATTGTAGCTAACCCTGTCCACACCCTGTCGCTGCAGTGTTATTGTAGCTAACCCTGTCCACACACTGTCGCCGCAGTGTTATTGTAGCTATTTGTCACCAGTCTTGATCATTAAACACCCAAACACTCAGTTTGATAGTGCAGCCTGTTGTCTGAGCTACCTCAACTGTATAGCCTACTAGAGAGATAATGTGGCCTGTTGTCTGAGCTACCTCAACTGTATAGCCTACTAGAGAGATAATGCGGCCTGTTGTCTGAGCTACCTCAACTGTATAGCCTACTAGAGAGATAATGTGGCCTGTTGTCTGAGCTACCTCAACTGTATAGCCTACTAGAGAGATAATGTGGCCTGTTGTCTGAGCTACCTCAACTGTATAGCCTACCAGAGAGTAGAGTAGTACTTTACTTGGAAAAATGTTTTATCACCACAGACAAGTATCAATACTACAGCCTACACATAATGATTAACCGATATTAAGACAACTGCACCTCAGGACCATTTAAAAGAGTTATTTTTGTTAGAAAATAAATGTTTTTGTCTATCCTTTTCTGGGGAAACGAGCAATAACATTTGTATCATGGGCGTAATCATAAATCATCACATTCAAAGCCTGATGGCTATGAGTAAGAATATACTATATACTCCTATTACAGGATTTCCCACTGCCTGGTGTCTGAAAAACACTTCTGATGGTGTCATGCACACACATGATGCCAACAAAAAACTACTTAGCAGGAAAGCCATCAATGTTATGTTTTTTTGGCATCATGTGTGCATGACAACAGAAGTGTATTTCAGATACCGGGATGTGGGAAATCCTGTGTTGAAGTCAATGGTTGTAATGCACAGATGGCTTAACATATGGCTACGGCCATATAGACTTAAAGTAAGGTAACCTACACTGTTATCTAACTTTTATTAGTTGACAGTATTAATGCAAGTTAATGTTATACCCACCACTAGGTGAGCAGCATGTAGTAAATATCGACCCCCTAAAAACACACATGAAGGCCAATTTCCAATTTGATTATTGGACTGGAAAAAAGTAGCACACTCATTCATCTAAGGCAATAACACTAGTCATTTAGGTCTAATACAACCATGTATGCACACAAGATCCAGCATGACTGTTGTGCAGCCAGATAGATGGAAATGATTGCCTCTGGCTGGGACTGGATAAGTTGTCACCTCACCAACACCACTGCTGTCTTTGCTGTGCTGTGCTCTCCCTGTTTTGTAGTCATGCACTGTTTTGGGGGTTTATGTAATGGGAAGGCTGTGGAGCTGCCCTTGGGAGAGACTGGCTGTCTTTGACGCTGAGATAGAATTTGAGAAACTGAACATGAGTCACCGGAGCGTGCACACACACACTACTCCAGCTTCACCCATGCCTCCATGTCTCAGCATATCATCTATGCTTTTCAGGATTCATTGTGTTGATATAAAACAAAAACATTGAGCAGTTATCGATGTGCAAACATAATTTAGTTGATGTGCAAACATAATTTGGTTGAGGACGCACTGGTGGCTCTTGGGAAAGGGAACTAGCTTTGTAGGTCCATTGAAAGTAGTCCTAGGCTACATCTGTTTTCACTACTTTTGTCCCCTAACTGATCATTGTATGAAGTTGTTACACACCACTGGTGTGCTATTGTAATTAATGAGCAAGAAATCATTACTGCCAATCAGGCAGTCTCAAGACAGTGTGATCGGGTTTACAATGATTAGGCCTGTTAACACACTCTCATGGGCAAGACATTGTGTTGATGAAGTCCAGGCTGTGTGTAAAGTTGTTATTTTGTTTCCCTGCTGTGAGACAACTTTATGTAATGGTTTACATAATAATCTCACTACCCACATCCTTGAGTACAGCCAGTGGGTGTAATCTAAGATGATTAAAATCACGACTTTCACTTTGTCTCCAGGGTCAAACCTCTTGACTACATTTCATGTTGGTTAGTATCTCTCTAGCAAGTCTTCGGTGGTAGAGCGAGACGTACAACAATGTTGTTCTGTTCACCTTTCTTATAGTAGACAATGATAAGAAATTGACTGTAGTCCATGTGCTCAACTTTGTCCTACTCAACATAGTATTTGTCTCCTTAAGGCTAGAATCCTTAGTTATAACAATAACAAAGTGTTACCCTGCCTCTGTTTTGGTAAAAGCTTAGGGATGGACCTAGAGAAATGTTAACTCAAATTCATAGGCAGAGCTATGTATGCAAGACCTGACCATCCATGATGTCAAAATTATATTTAAATTGAGGCTATATGGTGTTTGTTTACAGTAAAATAATATGTTTATTTTGTGTTCTGAATGGGTATTGACAGTTGATCTAAACACTGCATTTATACGTTTATAGTCATCAAATCAATGGGTAAAAATCATTAAGTTAAAAACATTGCTGTAGCAAGTAAGGATTCCTAGCTTTAATAAGCATGGTAGCTAACAGTCCAGCATGCTCTGATTTGAAGTATGTCCTGTTCAGCCAGACAAAGGATCTCAGTAGATATATTTTTCATTTTATTTACGTTTTTTTTTTTTTAACTGGGCAAGTCAGTTAAGAAGAAAATCTTATTCACAATGACTGCCTACCCCGGCTTAACCCTAACGACGCAGGGCCAATTGTGCGCCGCCCTTTGGGACTCCCAATCACGGCCGGTTGTGATGACGCCTCTAGCACTGAGATGCAGTGCCTTAGACCACTGCGCCACTCGGGAGCCCATATTGGCCAGGTGCTTCGTAGGACAGTCAGTCTAGATTTATTGATGGCCTGCTGGTGAAACCAAAGTGCTGAGTCATAGATCACCTCTTTAAACCACCATTGTCCTCATTCACTCAATGACATTGTACTGAGAGACTTCTCCTAACGTGTTTACTTCCTGCTTGCTCCCTAGGTCTCCTATCTCTTCCCTGGTCCGACCCCGATGTCGAGCACATCGGCCAGCCACCACAGTGAGTGGTAGAGGGAGGGCGAAGGGGCAGCCAGCGGCCCTGTGCCAGTGACGGGCTGTGGTGGGCACGGCCCGAGGCCTCTAACTGGATCCCTCGAAGCAGCAGCAGCCGCCTGGCGGTTCCCGCAGTGCCATGGACCATCCAAAAGAGGGTGAGCGGCCGGCGAGGAGCAGCAAGGTGGCACAGGGGCGCAGCGGGCACTCTAGACCCTCCAGCTCCTCAGCCTCCTCCGGGGTTCTCATGGTGGGACCCAACTTCCGCGTGGGCAAGAAGATCGGCTGCGGCAACTTCGGAGAACTGAAGCTCGGTAAGAGGAGTTAATGTAATCTTTATAATGGTAGGACTGTATTTCATATTGATCCACCCAAGGACACTCGGTTTACATGTGATAACATGAACTGCTCTTTGTTTTGTTGATAATTTCATACGATGTGTTGGACACTAGTGTTGTCATGATACCAACGTATTACTTACAATACGATACCAGACCAAGTGTCACGATACTGAGTAGTATATTACCGTGGTTTATCTTGGCCAGGTCGCAGTTGCAAATGAGAACTTGTTTTCAACTAGCTTACCTGGTTAAATAAAGGTGAAATAAAATTATTATTATAATTTTTTTTAAATACTGTGCATCACTATTGGCCACACAAGCCTCCCAGACCCAGTATCGCTTATGTTGTCCATAGTGCTTTTATTTTGGGCTCACGGGGATAGGCATATATTGATAGTGATTTATTCATGCCTGCTTCATAGTAATCACATAAATAATGCACAGTCTTTCAGTGGCTTGGCCTATCATGGCCAGGAACATAAACGCCATATTTCAGAAGCTAAATTCATGACATTCTGACAATACAATGACACGGAGGACTGAGAAGGTTTATCAGCTTCAACGTGTGCTGTTATAACTGGTTATATTATAACTTCCCACAGCAACACAAGACCGACACAACAACTGTCTCTGAGACCCATCAGCACTAATGTTGTGTCTGTGTACAGAATTCTGTTGCAGTAGTACATGTGGTACTCTGCTATGCTGCTGTACCAATAATCAATGCATTCCTCTTAATTGAGTAGATTAGCTAGTACACGTGATGGCCGTAGGCGGGGCCTGCTTGCTGAATGGAGCATACTGGGGTCACAGTTTATAAAACCTGATATTGGCCATTGAGAGGTTTTGAAACCACCGGTCGGCCATATTGGCGCTCCCCATTTAAGAGCTGTCCACCATGGATAGGAATGACTGGAATTCTACATTACTTCAATTTTTAAAAATAACATTACATTTATTTAACTTTTGTTTTCATCCATCAATAATCTAAAAAAATATATGCTAAGGAAAATGTTATATTTTACTTTTGTGTTTAGCTCACGTAATATATTTTGAAAGTTTGCATAAGGTTTCTGTAATACAATATATGAGGTTAAAACAAATGTAGACATGAATAAATGCATTTCTATAACTTTCTAAATATTTTTTACAATTGTGGAGGAGGCCCAAAATGTCAGTGCGGTGGCTTCAACACAGCGCCCACGCATTAGTAATCTAGTCTATATAGACATTTGAAGGTGGAAGTTTACATTACACGCAGTTTGGAGTCATTAAAACTCGTTTTTCAACCACTCCACAAATGTATTGTTAACAAACTATAGTTTTGGCAAGTCGGTTAGGACATCTACTTGGTGCATGACACAAGTAATCTTTCCAGCAATTGTTTATAGACAGATTATTTCACTTATAATTCACTGTATCACAATTCTAGTGAGTCAGAAATGTACATACACAAAGTTGACTGTGCCTTTAAACAGCTTGGAAAATTCCAGAAAATTGTGTCATGGCTTTAGAAGCTTCTGATAGGCTAATTTACATCATTTAAGTCAATTGGAGGTGTACCTGTGGATGTATTTCAAGGTCTACCTTCAAACTCAGTGCCTCTTTGCTTGACATCATGGGAAAATCTAAATAAATCAGCCAAGACCTCAGAAAATTAATTGTAGACCTCCCCCAGTCTGGTTCATCCTTGGGAGCAATTTCCAAATGCCTGACGGTACCACGTTCATCTGTACAAACAATAGTACGCAAGTATGAACACCATGGGACCACGCAGCCATCATACCGCTCAGGAAGGAGACTCGTTCAGTCTCCTAGAGATGAACGTACGTTGTTGCGAAAAGTGCAAATCAATCCCAGAACAACAGCAAGCGACCTTGTGAAGTATCTATATCCACAATAAAACGAGTCCTATATCGACATAACCTGATAGGCCGCTCAGCAAGAAAGAAGCCACTGCTCCAAAACCGCCATAAAAAAGCCAGACTACTGTTTGCAACTGCACGTGGGGACAAAGATCATACTTTTTGGAGAAATGTCCTCTGGTCTGATTTAACAAAAATAGAACTGTTTGGCAATAATGGCCATTGTTATGTTAGCTGGAAAAGGGGGGAGGCTTGCAAGCCGAAGAACACCATCCCAACCGTGAAGCATGGGGGTGGCAGCATCATGTTGTGGGGTGCTTTACTGCAGGAGGGACTGGTGCACTTCACAAAATAGATGGCATCATGAGGTAGGAAAATGATGTGGATATATTGAAGCAACATCTCAAGACATCAGTCAGAAAGTTAAAGCTTGGTTGCAAATGGGTCTTCCAAATGGACAATGACCCCAAGCATACTTCCACATTTGTGGCAAAATGGCTTAAGGACAACAAATTCCAGGTATTAGAGTGGCCATCACAAAGCCCTGACCTCAATCCTATAGAAAATTTGTGGGCAGAACTGAAAAAGTGTGTGCGAGCAAGGACTCAGGTACACCAGCTCTGTCACGAGGAATGGGCCAAAATTGACCCAACTTTTGTGGGAAGCTTGTGCAAGGGTACCAGAAACGTTTGACCCAAGTTAAAACATTTAAAGGCAATGGTACCAAATACTAATTGAGTGTATGTAAACTTCTGACCCACTGGGAATGTGATGAAAGAAATAAAAGCTGAAATAAATAATTCTCTCTACTATTATTCTGACATTTCACTTTCTTAAAATAAAGTGGTGATCCTAACTGACCTAAAACAGGGCATTTTTACTCTGATTAAATGTCAGGAATTGTGAAAAACTGAGTTTAAATGTAGTTGGCTAAGGTGTATGTAAACTTCCGACTTCAACTGTAAATCATTGGGTCACACACAAACCTCTGTCTAGAGATAGATTGATGCATACACACTCATTTCTTGAGGCTGGACTGAAGTTCCCCTGAGCAACGCAAAGCTCACTATTTTTCTATGGCTTTTTTGTCCTGCTCTGAAACTGCTTTTGGAGATGGTCATTTGCTGTCTACTAAGCTAAACACCAAAACACTCTATTTAGGCAAGCCCTTCAGTAGGTTGAGTAATAACCAAAGTGCTCTTATCTGAATGCCACCTCTCTCTGCTTTGTTTCAGGTAAAAATCTCTACACCAACGAGTATGTAGCTATTAAACTGGTAAGTGCTCTCTCCTGAAGAAAAAAAAAAACTGCACTGAACAAAAATATAAACACAACATGTGTTGGTTTCATGAGCTGAAATAAAAGATCACTGACATTTTCCATACACATAAGAAGCTTATTTCTCCATTTGTTTGCACATATTTGTTTACATCCCGTTTAGTGAGAATTTCTCCTTTGCCAAGATAATCCTTCCACCTGACCAGGTGTGGCATATCAAGAAGCTGATTAAACAGCATGATCATTGCACAGGTGCACCTTGTTCTGGGGACAATAAAAGGCCACTCTAAAATGTGCAAATTTGTAACACTACACAATGCTACAGATGTCTCAAGTTTTAAGGGAGCGTGCAATTGGCATGCTGACTGCAGGGATGCCCACCAGAGTTGTTGCCAGAGAATTGAATGTTCATTTACTCTACCATAAGCTGGCTCCAACATCATTTTAGAGAACTTGGCAATGCGTCCAACCAGCCTCAACTACAGACCACGTGTAACCACGCCAGCCCAGGACATCCCCATCCAGCTTCTTCACATGCGGCATCGTCTGAGACCAACCACCCGGACAGCTGATAAAACTGTGGATTTGCACAACCTAATAATTTCTGCACAAACTGTCAGAAACCTACTCAGGGAAGCTCATCTGTGTGCTCAGTTTGGGGTTGTAACCGACTTCGGTGGGCAAATGCTCAGCTACGATGGACACTGGCACGCTGGAGAGGTGTGCTCTTCACAGATGAATCCCAGTTTCGACTGTACAGGGCAGATGGCAGACAACGTGTATACCAGTGCCCAATGGTAGCAGTGGGGTTATGGTATGGGCGGGCATAAGCTACGAACACAGTTAGCGGTGACCCAAAGTCCTTATGTAGGCTACAGTTAGCGGTGACCCAAAGGCCTTATGTAGGCTACAGTTAGCGATGACCCAAAGGCCTTATGTAGGCTACAGTTAGCGGTGACCCAAAGGCCTTATGTAGGCTACAGTTAGCGGTGACCCAAAGGCCTTATGTAGGCTACAGTTAGCGGTGACCCAAAGGCCTTATGTAGGCTACAGTTAGCGGTGACCCAAAGGCCTTATGTAGGCTACAGTTAGTGGTGACCCAAAGGCCTTATGTAGGCTACAGTTAGCGGTGACCCAAAGGCTACACGCATAATCTGTCACTCATCAATAATTGAGCAAAGGGGGCCTCCTGGGTGGCGCAGTGGTCTAGGGATAACCAGGTCGCCAGCTGCACAGCGTTTCCTCCGACACATTGGTGCGGCTGGCTTCTGGGTTGGATGCGTACTGTGATAAGAAGCAGTGCGGCTTGGTTGGGTTGTGTTTCGGAGGACGCATGGCTTTCAACCTTCGTCTCTCCCGAGCCCGTACGGGAGTTGTAGCGATGAGACAAGATAGTAACTACTAACAATTGGATACCACGAAATTGGGGAGAAACGGGGGCAAAATAAATACATAAATAAAATGATCCCAGAGGACACATCGCCTGAAAAACATCAGACTCTGCCTTTGAAGCAGAAGACTGTTTTTAAGTTGTTGACAGTCAACATGGTGAGCCCTGGCAGTAATTTCTCTGAAGGACAGGTTTAGAGGAGGCTGTCGTATGAGGCACTTGACAGCAGCACTGCTCTGTTTGCTTAGAATCGGCCAGAATGAATGCATATCAATTGTAGGCTACTGAAGTCTTTGTTTACAAACTAAGATTTCTGAGGGTTGATACTGAAAGGGAAATTAGACTTGTACTTTTTTATGTGGAAGTGACTAGGCCTAATTGTGAGCATACCAGCATACCACCCTGCATCCCACTGCTTGCTGGCTTGCCTCTGAAGCTAAACAGGGTTTCCACTAGTAGGTCCCTGGATGGGAGACCAGATGCTGTTGGAAGTGGGGTTGGAGGTCCCTCTGGTCTTAAGATCAAATCCCAATGCTCCAGGGCAGTGAAGGGGACATTGCTCTGCGTAGGGTGCCGTCTTCCTGATGTGACATTAAACAGGTGTCCTGACGACTCTGTGGTCATTAAAAACCCCATGGCACTTATCCCAATTGTATATGTGTTAACTAGAGGTTGACCGATTATGATTTTTCAACACTGATACCGATTATTGGAGGACCAAAAAAAGCAGGTACCGATTTAATCGGACGAATATATAAATATTTTTTATTTATTTGTAATAATGACAATTACCACAATACTGAATGAACACTTATTTTAACTTAACATAATACATCAATAAAAATCTATTTAGCCTCAAATAAATAATGAAACGTGTTAAATTTGGTTAAAAAAATTGTGCAAAAACTAAGTGTTGGAGAAAAGAATACGTGCAATATGTGCCATGTAAAAAAGCTAACTTTTAAGTTCCTAGCTCAGAACATGAGAACATACGAAAGCTGGTGGTTCCTTTTAACAGGAGACTTCAATATTCCAAGGTAAGAGGTTTTAGGTTGTAATTAATATAGTATATATATATATATATATATATATAGGACAATTTCTCTCTGTACCGTTGCATATAATTGATGCGGTGCACATTTGCGGAAAAAGGACTGTCGTTGCTCCAACGTGTACCTAACCACGTTGGAGCAACGACAGTCCTTTTTCCATGAAAGTGCACCGCATCTATATTATATTACTAGATAAACTAGTAATATCATCAACCATGTGTAGTTAACTAGTGATTATGATTTTTTTTTTACCTTTATTTAACTAGGCAAGTCGGTTAAGAACTAATTCTTATTTTGAATGACGGCCTAGGAGCAGTGGGTTAACTGCCTGTTCAGGGGCAGAACAACAGATTTGTACCTTGTCAGCTCGGGGATTTGAACTTGCAACCTTTCGGTTACTAGTCCAACGCTCTAACCACTAGGCTACCCTGATTGATTGTTTTTTATAAGCTAAGTTTAATGCTAGCTAGCAACTTACCTTGGCATCTTACTGCATTCCCGTAACAGGCAGGCTTCTCGTGGAGTGCAATGAGATGCAGGTGGTTAGAGCGTTGGACTAGTTAACTGTAAGGTTGCAAGATTGAATCCCCCGAGCTGACAAGGTAAACATCTGTCATTCTGCCCCTGAACAAGGAAGTTAACCCACCTAGACCTAGGCCGTCATTGAAAATAAAAATGTGTTCTTAACTTACTTACCTAGTTAAATAAAGTTGTAGGAAATCTTTTTTTAAATCGGCCAAATCGGTGTCCAAAAATACTGATTGTTA
The DNA here is from genome assembly GCF_045791955.1 of Oncorhynchus clarkii lewisi. Taxonomy (NCBI): domain Eukaryota; kingdom Metazoa; phylum Chordata; class Actinopteri; order Salmoniformes; family Salmonidae; genus Oncorhynchus; species Oncorhynchus clarkii. The sequence continues at coordinate 37,118,578 of NC_092172.1, read as the reverse complement.
TGAAACCTTGAAATTGTCCCTAATTAATCGGCCATTCCGATTAATCGGTCGACCTCTAGTGTTAACCTCTGTTTCCTTGCTAAATTCCCAACCTGCCCCATTTCCATCATGGCCACCGAATCCATCCACCTCATTCCTAATGGGCATTTATCATGCTTCACCGCTCCACAATGCTAGCTGATGTGTGGTGAGCATTCAGGCGCAAAATGGTTGTTTCCTCATTACTATGTAAAGCGCTTTTAATACAACAGTTGGTAGAAAGGCACTATATAAATCCAATCCATTATTATTTAATCATGGTCGAAACCATAGATTTTGGGCTCCCGAGTGTCACAGCGGTAAGAACGTGGTTAGCATGTAACGCAGAATTCTCAGTTTTTCACCCAATTTTATAAATTTTTTTAAATTATAAAACACACAAATATATTACTGCATTTTTGTAAACCTTATTGTAATTTCTGCTGTCATCAGCACAAACTTGTGCTTCAGTAGAACGGCATTCTATCAGCAGACAGACAGCGCACTGACTGGTGTAGTCTACTTTTCTCTGGTACTTTTCTCAGTGTAGTCTACCTTTCTCTGGTACTTTTCTCAGTGTAGTCTACCTTTCTCTGGTACTTTTCTCAGTGTAGTCTACTTTTCTCTGGTAAAATGCCAGATTAACTTCAAGCAAAACATTAGGAAATGTAGCTGGCTGCATGCTTTCTGTAGTAAACATTAGAAAATTGATGGCCGTGCATTGTTTTTTGCAACACAGAAAAAACTAGCTTATTCATTGTAAGCTCATTTACTTGTGTGGCTGCCAGCCAAATAGCGTTGCACTTCTGTTGTTATCCGATGAAGCTATTTTCTGCCAAATGTGTTGCATTAATGTATTTTTGGTGAAGGAGAACTATAGTTGCACTCCCCGGACCACTTTATTTATATTGAAAGACCAAACACTTGACTTTCATTATAAAACGCAGGTGAAATGATTTAAACAGATATTTTTTGAAAATGCAGATTTCTGAGCTCTTAACGCGACCCCTGTAAAGGATACCTGCTAACATGTATTGAAGTTAATAGTCCTAATGCTCTTCATACATCCCAAGCTAGGCTGGGATATGTGTGGCACAATGGTTGCCTGGCAGGACTGTTCTAGACAAGCAGATAAATAGTAGCTGGTGGAAATGCCAGCTTAGGTGTGCCTCTAAAAGCTGTGGCACGGGAAATGACTCATGCCACTCTAATAGCTCTCCAGACGGCTATAAATTGCTGTACTACCAAAAAATATGAAGCTCGCAAAAGTCTCATTACAATTTAAGTCAGCAATTTGAACCCAAATGCTGTGGGGGGAAACTGCCAGTCAGTAAAAGTGTACCCCCCCCCCCCCCCCATTGTTAATTGAAGTGCTTTGTTGTACCCTGTCGCGCAGGAACCAGTCAAGTCGAGGGCACCACAGTTACATTTGGAGTACCGGTTCTACAAAACATTAGGAAGTACAGGTAAGGTCACGCTCTGGATTATCTTAATTCCTGTTCCCTGGTGTTCTTGTGTTTTGCTGCATGACAATCACTCAACTGTTTTTGGTTGATTTAACAAAAAGATTACCCCATATCCACAATAAGTGATTACTCGCTCTAGATGACAACGATAAGCTTTGACATTAATTTTGAGAATATTTCGGCTTCATTTCATGCAAGGGACTAGTTTGACCTGTAAATTGGTTGGACATCTCAAATAGAAACGATTAAAATCCATTGTGGTTGGTTTCTACATCTGAGACTATGATCTTAACCTAGTTGAATGGGCTTGTAGGACACATTAAGCACAACAGACAATGTTTGCAAGACAGGCACTAAGGGAGAACAGAATGCCTTCAACTGAAATGTGTCTTCCACATTTAACCCAGCCCCTCTGAATCAAAGAGATGCGGGGGGCTGTCTTAATCGACTGCCTTGCTCAGGGGCAGACCGACAGATTTTTACTTTGTCCGCTCGGGGATTCGATCCAGCAACCTTTCGGTCATTGGCCCAACGCTCTAACCGCCAGGCTACCACTATACCTCATGTTGGTTTTGACACTAGGATGTTGGTTTACCAGGGAGGGAGAATCCACAACAGGAAGGAAAGGCTATCCCCGTATTTCTCGCTCATACAACTTGAAGCCCCCCACCACCAGGCAGCAGAAAGCAACTTCCTTTCCCCAGTGCTGATAAGACTCCATTGGCCTAATGTTCCTGGGAACAACTGCCCTGGTTGTTTGTGTGTCTGTTCTCTGGGGAGGAAGATAAGTGACCGTGGATGCATGGCTACGACAAGCCCACTCCTTTGTCTGTGTGAGCCGCCGGTGGTGTTTGATCTCGGCATTTGCACCCCCCCATACAGGAAGTGCTGTCATTCGCCACCGCCAACACCTAGCAGAGATGTAACCCTTTACAGTTTACAGGTGTCACGTTTAAATGCCAGCTGTGCTAGCTATGGGTCATTATCTCAACGTTTAGAGAGAAAGTATGCGATGCTGGGGACGAATTTGAGCTCTCGGTTCTGGTTGCTGCCATGGAGGCCTTTTTTGTGTGACGCCTTCATATTATTACCATGAAAAGGGGGGGCTGAGACCTGTTAATACAACAAAATCTGGAATTGTATGACTTGCCTGTTTTTGTCTAAAGGTCTCCACCTAAGAAGTTCTGCATACAGAACATGATTTTTTTTAAATACAATTTTTTTTAATATGTTTTTAAGCAAATAGGCCTTAACGATTTGGACATCAGACAAAAAAAGAATTCCCCCATAGTCATTGGTGCCTGTCTTGATGCTTATATGTTTCACACTGCTTGAATCAACTTCAGAGGAGGTGCAATTTGAGTTTGTTCAAACTTGCCTAAACATTCAAAAGATGCTCACTGCTGTTGCATTTCTGTGTAGAACAGTTACTAGTTAATGCTGTATAGGCCATGGCAGAAATGTTATCCCCAAAAGTTCACTCAGGTTTCACATACAGGCACACAATTCCCCAAACAATACCTCCACCCCCCCCCCCCAGACATCCAGGAGGTTGAAAAAGTGACTTCATTTCTCATCTAATAGTATTCACGACACCTCTTCAACTGTCCGTGACTCCATTTCCCTCAACACCCCCCCTTACACCAGCCACTGTCAGGAATCTTGTGAAGATGTAATGATCATTATAGAACATTAGATTATGGGAAACACTACTTTTTTCCCTTCCCTGAGTATCTGAGGAAATGGGTGGAAACCCACACGCTGAGATACAATAGAAATGAAGGGATCTTTTAATAGCTGCTCTAAGAATCTCCTATTAAACCATGGTGAAAACGCTGCTTTTTCATTGGTGCTTTTTTGTTTGTTGGGAAAACAGTAAAACTACCGAAGGTCATTCTTCCAGAAATGGAGATAGGATATGTCCTTGTCAGACTCACTCCAGCCAACTATGGAGCAGACGAGTGCATCAGACAACAACATCAATTGCAACTGAGGAGTAGGTTGCTTTTTGTTTCATAATCAGGTTTTTTGTGCTTCAGCTTTGAAGCTTAATCTTGTCAGTTTTTAATAATACAGAAATACTTCCTATTGGACTTCCATTGTCTTTCAAGTACAGAACCACTTCCTATTGTACTTCCATTATCTTTCAAGTACAGAACCACTTCCTATTGTACTTCCATTATCTTTCAAGTACAGAACCACTTCCTATTGTACTTCCATTATCTTTCAAGTACAGAACCACTTCCTATTGGACTTCCATTATCTTTCAAGTACAGAACCACTTCCTATTGGACTTCCATTATCTTTCAAGAGTGGCTGAGATGTAAAAACCAGTTTGTTCTCCAATTCTTGTGTCTGGCTTGGAACGTGAAGGTACGTCTTGTTCTTTTGCCCGGGTCACAGCTCTCTGAAGATGCTGTCGAGTGCCTTTGCCCTACAGAGTAGACCGGTTGGTGTGAGTATTGTCTAGTCCAGGGGTGAGAAATAATTTTGGCTCAAGGGCCCCATCGTGATGTCCACATTCGGATCATATTTATTTAGTCAGAAGTCATTTGCGGACCAGAAAAAGGGAATTTATTTGAAAACAAACAGGTCCATTTTTTTCTACATACTTTCGATCTAGTTTTAGACAATCAAGAGTGGCCTGATGTTTTTGTTTACCCAAAATAATCATTCCCCCCCACCCCCCTAAAATAACCTCCCGCAGGCCAGATTGAATGGCATCTGGACAGCAAGGCCATATGTTGCCCACCCCTGGTGCTTGTCCAACACAGAGCATGCCGCTTCTACTGTCACGCTCGCAGACGTAAAGAGTGGAAAAAGCCAACCATGCGGAAACTCATTCATTATTTAGTGGGACTGCCTGTCTCAGCACCAACTTACCTCATATGACATTTTAGTCATTTAGCAGATGCCCTTATCCAGAGCGACTTACAACTAGTGCATTCATCCTAAGATCGCTAGGTGAGACAACATATTGCAATCGTAGTACATTTTCCCTTTATCAGCAAAGTCTGCTAGTGGGGAAAAGACAAATTCCGCTTTTTTTCTACCTCCTACCCAGGCTTTTTGGGTAGGTGAAAATGTTGTATGCTCCAAATGCCATGATGTCACACTCATTTGTGCTTTTCATCCAGCGTGCCAAGTAAAGGCCCTGGCAGGAGCCAGGCCCAGCACTTTACCACTACACCAGCGCTCTGGTCACCACTACAGCCTCTGATTGGCTGTCTGGTCACCACGACAACCTCTGATTGGATCAGGCTAGGAGACACCTAGCCCATAAACCAACCGGCTTATCATCTGAATGTGACTCAGCAGAAAAGTTAAATTAAATTTAAACAGAGCTGAATTTGTTCAATAAAAGTTGCCCCTCTTGTTCCTACTGACTTGAATGTCTATGGATTTATGGGGAAATTAGTTGTACTTATTACTTGTATAGCTCTACATAAGTCTCAACATGCACTTGTACATTTAAATCCTGCCTCCCCTCGGGATCATTATCTTGCTCCCATTGAGGGCAGATGTTGGCTCTAGATGTGAGGGATAACCAGATGGATTAATGATTCAACCACATCTAATTGAGATGAATGGAAGCATCCTGTTTGGCGGAAAGCTGCTGTTCTTCTTAAAGAAAGAGAGCAGCTTAATCTGTGCCCTTTCAGATTGGGGCTGTGTGCGGTGGTTGTTTCTATAGAAGACTAAATCCTTTGCCATATCATCTTGCTGTGAGGTCCTTCACAGTGACACAGTACACCTAATGTTTCTGGGTGGATGGTTCTAAAGGTAGTAAGAAGAGGATCAAGACTTGCCAATAAGAGCAAAACCTACTCTACCCACCCAATCCATGTCACTTGGTGCTGTGCAAGGAGAAATTGCAGGCGAAAAGCACCCCGATTCTATTCGACTTGTCCAAAAACACAATATTTTCCAAAGTGTTGTCAAGTAAATGTTTGCTTGGGAACATTTGTAGCGTGGGAGGGTTGGGCTACTCATTTGTCATTTCCAGAAATAACCATGATGTGTTCCTCCTATGGCTTTCAGCATGACTGCCTCTTAGCTGCAGCCTCCAACCGACCTCGTCTTACAAGCACCGCTGCTCTCAGAGAAGAGATGAGAGGAGAGACCTCCCCCGTCCTCTCATGTGTTTATTGAAAGAACTTTGTTCCAGAGCAACATTATCTATAGCCCTTTCCCCATAAACCGGCATAGATGGATCAGTCACGTGACGGCTCTGTAGGCGTGTCATACACCGGCATAGATGGATCAGTCACGTGACGGCTCTGTAGGCGTGTCATACACCGGCATAGGTGGATCAGTCACGTGACGGCTCTGTAGGCCTGTCATACACCGGCATAGGTGGATCAGTCACGTGACAGCTCTGTAGGCGTGTCACAAGGGTGCGTTCTGAGCCCTCTCCTGTACTCCCTGTTCACCCACGACTGCGTGGCCACGCACGCCTCCAACTCAATCATCAAGTTTGCGGACGACACAACAGTGGTAGGCTTGATTACCAACAACGACGAGACGGCCTACAGGGAGGAGGTGAGGGCCCTCGGAGTGTGGTGTCAGGAAAATAACCTCACACTCAACGTCAACAAAACTAAGGAGATGATTGTGGACTTCAGGAAACAGCAGAGGGAACACCCCCCTATCCACATCGATGGAACAGTAGTGGAGAGGGTAGCAAGTTTTAAGTTCCTCGGCATACACATCACAGACAAACTGAATTGGTCCACTCACACAGACAGCATTGTGAAGAAGGCGCAGCAGCGCCTCTTCAACCTCAGGAGGCTGAAGAAATTCGGCTTGTCACCAAAAGCACTCACAAACTTCTACAGATGCACAATCGAGAGCATCCTGGCGGGCTGTATCACCGCCTGGTACGGCAACTGCTCCGCCCTCAACCGTAAGGCTCTCCAGAGGGTAGTGAGGTCTGCACAACGCATCACCGGGGGCAAACTACCTGCCCTCCAGGACACCTACACCACCCGATGTCACAGGAAGGCCATAAAGATCATCAAGGACATCAACCACCCGAGCCACTGCCTGTTCACCCCGCTATCATCCAGAAGGCGAGGTCAGTACAGGTGCATCAAAGCTGGGACCGAGAGACTGAAAAACAGCTTCTATCTCAAGGCTATCAGACTGTTAAACAGCCACCACTAACATTGAGTGGCTGCTGCCAACACACTGACACTGACTCAACTCCAGCCACTTTAATAATGGGAATTGATGGGAAATGATGTAAATATATCACTAGCCACTTTAAACAATGCTACCTTATATAATGTTACTTACCCTACATTATTCATCTCATAGGCATACGTATATACTGTACTCTATATCATCGACTGTATCCTTATGTAATACATGTATCACTAGCCACTTTAACTATGCCACTTTGTTTACATACTCATCTCATATGTATATACTGTACTCGATACAATCTACTGTATGTGCCTATGCTGCTCTGTACCATCACTCATTCATATATCCTTATGTACATATTCTTTATCCCCTCACACTGTGTACAAGACAGTAGTTTTGGAATTGTTAGTTAGATTACTTGTTGGTTATTACTGCATTGTCGGAACTAGAAGCACAAGCATTTCGCTACACTCGCATTAACATCTGCTAACCATGTGTATGTGACAAATAAAATTTGATTTGATTTGATCAGTCACGTGACGGCTCTGTAGGCGTCTGCAGGCAGTCAATGGTGCTCTAGGGCTGACTGGCTGGGACAGGTTGCTTTTTAGTTGGATTTTGCTCTGCCCATCTTCCTCTCGCTCATTCACCACAGGACCTAAACACTGGATCGTTTCTACGGTGATTCTCAAAATACTGAATGTTTTAGTTATACTTAGTATGTGCCCTTAATATAATATCCTTCTTTGTCTCCAAAGAAGTACCAGCTTCAACTTAATATTTAATTGTGAGGGTAAGGGTTGCAATGACGTGCTCTCCCCAGCCCCGGGGGGAAACAAAAAAGAAAGGTAATACCGTCGTCTATCAACGATGTTTGGACCGGTGGATGGCTGGATGTATCCAGATATTGCCCAACCCTAGTCAGGGTTTACTAGGGTTGCTTAAATAGTATTTACTTGATAAATATTGACTGTAATAACACACAACGCTGCTTGATATAGGCCTACTACATCTTCACAGTGTGAATGTATTTTCTCTCTAGGAGTTCAGTAAGTTTGGAAATTCCCCTGCATATCATAAAATCCCTGTGGGCATGCCTGGATTTGTTTCGGAGAGAACAAGTGTTTCCTTGTATTGTCAGCTATTGGTGGTTGGCATTTTCCAGGCTACCCAAACTCCTTTCTCCGGCCAAACGCTACGACATGCCCACGGACATTAGTTGCTTCTCCACAATGAGTCTGGATCTAAGCACCTCCTCAATGATTTATAGAACGCAAACACATTCTAACCGTTCGGATTGGTCCCAGAAACCGATGGGTTGGACCAGAGCCAGCAGCGTTTTGAGAATGTGTCACTGGCTTTGATACTCTGATTTGGTTAGAAATTATCTAATGGCTGATGACTGTTTTGTACAACACCCCTCATTCTGACATCCCCTACTGTTGATAATGGGATATGTAGGAGGGCGAGCCGGTCAAGGATCGATTCAGACAAGGTGGTAAATTGAATGACAAGTGACAGTTTAATTATGAGTAAAGATATCTGGTACAACGTATACGGGCCCATTTCATTCAATTCTTAAGGAACCAGCAGAAAAGAAGCCCCGATAACAGAGTGCATGTATGTTATATACAGTACAGAAAGTAGGTTGAGTCTAGAAGTTCTGGTCTTCTGGTTGGTCCTGTTGGGCCGTCCGTCATCCCTCTGAGTCTTGTCGTGCCGTTCCTTGTCACACAATGTTCAGCTAAGAAGGAGATTAGGTGTGTGCGCTGTCCTCAGTCACACAATGTTCGGCTGAAAAATGAGATTTGGTGTGTGCGCTGGTTTCTGCAAGTCAAGGCTGTCTCTTCCTCCCAATGTGTGGGTGTATGTCTTATCTGTGTGTCCTCGGCAGTTAGTGTGTGTAATGTGTGTGTGCTGTGTGTGTGGGTGTGGGAGCTATCCTGTATGGGACCTAACATGTTTTACTGTGAAAATACGTTGTCTCAGTTATAGCAATGTAATAGCAGTAGGCTGGTCACCTGCATAAGAAATAGCACTTCCTTACACTACAAACAACTTTAATGATAGCAATCTCAGACTGTAGCGAACAAAGAACAGTGGAAGAATTCAGTTTGAGTCGTCAGGCAAGGTTGGCATATGGTAGTAGTTTTTAAAATTGTGCAGTTGAAACATTTTTATTTGGTTCGTTCGACATCTCAGTACCATGAGTGGAGTACAGGAGCACCTTGTTCAGAATTATAAGCACAGTGCTGCAGTGTTATGAGATGAGAATATCTGATGTGCACAATGGCCTGAAAGTGGATACTAATGGTTCATCAAAGCGCTCTCCCGCCAGCCAATCCTTCCCATAAATGAATGTTTTATTACCGTAAGGCCCAGGCTGCTCAGTCATCTGTCCGGGATGGATGAAGTCTGCTTCCGCTCCAGTAATGACTTGTTTGGCCACCTGTGTCGCTCGTATTTTAGGCCTGACTAACTAGATTTGGTGAGGTAAACCTGCCCTTTGTCTACCTGATTATGATACGTCGTTGACAGAACTGAACATCAGTCTACAGCAGGATCAAAATGTCCCAGTTAGCTAAATCTATTCCACCGTGCATCTTCTGCCTCTTGGCAGTGACATGGGAGGTCCTCTTTGAAGCCTCTTATTAGCCCTTGTTCACAGCTCATCCCCACGGTGCCACTTGGTTTTTCACTCCTGCCTTGGCTCCCCGCGAGCACCCGAGATGTCAATGCCTACTCCTGTTTCACAATTGGCAACCTACAGAACAGGCTAATTGGCCCCCGACACAGCACAAAATGGAACCTATTCCAGCTGTTCATTCCCCCCTAGTGTACAGTGCCTTCAGAAAATATTCGCACCCCTTGACTTTTTCCACATTTTGTTCTTTTACAAAGTGGGTTTAAAATGGATTTCATTGTCAATTTTTATCAACGATCTACCAAAAGTAGTCAGTCAAAGTGGGGAATTTTTTTTAACATTAGTAATAAATTACTGAAAAATCAAACACTATTTTGATTCGATAAGTTTTCAACCCCCTTAGTCAATACATAATCACCTTTGGCAGTGATTACAGCAGTGATTACAGCAGTGAGTCTTTTTGGGAAAGTCTCTAAGAGCTTTCCACACCTCCAGTCATGTTTGTGCCTGTGAGATTTAGTCTTAGTAGAAGCATCGTCTTCTCTTCTCTAGCAGTTGAAATGCAAACAAAAAAACTACCTAGCTTGTGAATAAAACAACTTAATTAGCCAAGAAACACAAGGACTCAAGTCTCACTTCAGCAGACATCATCCGGTTTATGCCTTTTTCGCAGATCTTCACGTGCGCACAGCCGCCAGCCAGGCAGTGTTGCTGCGCAAGATGGAATAGGCTATATGGGATTTGTAGTTCTTTGACTTTGTGTGATTCATTTACCAGCTATGATCCAGAACAGCAGAAATACTCTGAGAACAGCTGCTGCAGCGTATATTCTACTGTAAATGTGATCTACTTAACTAGTTTCATTGACAAATAGGAGTGAAATGCTGGCACTGTGGAGCCCTGACCACCCGCTAACGTGGCTGGTGAAATAGACCTCTTTACCCACCAATGTCAAAATCTACCCGCAGGTAGTGGGTGTTCATTTTAGGCCCTGTTGGTTGTTGATCATTACTAGACAACCATTTTCAGGTCTTGCCATACATTTTCCAGCAGATTGAAGTCTTCACGGTCTTCTTGGTAAGCAACTCCAATGTAGATTTTGGCCTAGTGTTTTACGTTATTGGCCTGCTGAAAGGTGAATTTATCTATCCCAGGGTCTGGTGGAAAGCAGACTGAACCAGGTTTTCCTCTGGGACTTTGCCTGTGTTTAGCTCCGTTCAGTTTCTTTTTTTATCCTGAAACTCCCCAGTCCTTAACGTTTACAAGCTTACCCATAACATGATGCAGACACCACTATGCTTGAAAATATGAGGAGGGGTACGCAGTAATGTGTTGTATTGGATTTGCCCCAAATGTATCACTTTGATTCAGGACGTAAAGTTAATTGCCCTGCCACATTCTTTGCATTGTTACTTTAGTGCCTTGTTGCAAACAGGATGCTTTTTAAAAATATTTTTGATTCAGTACAGGCTTCCTTTTCACTATATTAGGTTAGTATTGTGGATGTTGTTGATCCATCCTCAGTTTTCTCCTATCACAGCCATTAAACTCTTAACTGTTTTAAAGTCACCATTGGCCTCATGGTGAAATCCCGGAGCGGTTTCCTTCCTCTACGGCAACTGAGTTAGGAAGGGCGCCTGTATCTTTGTAGTGACTGGGTGTATTGATACACCATCCGAAGTGTAATTAATAACGTCACCATTTTTAATTGAACCCATCTGCCCTTTGCGAGGCATTGGAAAGCCTCCCTGGTCTTTGTGGTTGAATCTGTTTGAAATTCGCTGCTCAACTGAGGGACCTTACAATTAATTATATGTGTGTGTGGGGTACATAGATGAGGTAGTCATTCAAAGATCATGTTAAATGCTGCTGTTGCACATTTCTTACACGTTTTAAATATCTCTCTAAGGCCTGACATGTCAAGAGGAAAGTGAAAGCATAACTGAGTTATTATTATTTCAAACACAGTTTGGGAACCACCTCACTACAAAACCTACTGCCTAGTATATACTGTATTAGGTTCACAACCTTTACATACAGGTGTATAATCTTAATTTGAGCCAGTTTGCTAAAGCAGACAAATTATCCTGCAGCAATGGGAAGTGTGAATTGTTATTATGATAGTATTATTAAGTGGAAATTGCAAACTTTAGATGCCTAAATAGACATTTTAAATCTCCTACATTGTGGGAAAGTTCTCCTGCAACAGGGTGATCAAATTTAAGAGCCTACATCTGTAGCCTACATAGAGCATTAGTCTCAACACACTGCAGTCAGTTGACCCTGTTTGAACCGTGCCATCCATCTCCGCAGGCTGTTTGGGTTTAGACTACTCCTTTTCCTCTGGTTAGTGCATACCTGGCAGGCATCGGTCTCTGACCTCTGAACCTCCGTGTCTGTGCTACTCCTCCCATCTGGCTGATCTGAGATCCATGATGCCTGTGGCTGCCCTGGGTTCAACCTCTCTCATCATTGTTAGATGAGACAGAAATAACATGCAATACTTTCCCCTCACAAGGCCACTCTACAGCTCCTCTCATTCCCAGGACTTCAATGCTGCTTTCAGTGCATGGGTCCACAGGAGTGTAACACAATTCAAATGGTCTATTGAAATTGGTCAGACCGACCTACATGTGGTTTACTATGTCAGCAGGCAACAAGGCAATAACTAGAAGTTACCTTTGTATTATTCTAATAGTCCTCTTCTCCCTCGGTCTCTTTCAGCGGAAGGCCTGCCCCAGGTGTTCTACTTTGGGCCCTGTGGGAAGTATAATGCCATGGTTCTAGAGCTGCTGGGCCCCAGTTTAGAAGACCTCTTTGACCTTTGTGACAGGACCTTCTCACTAAAGACTGTATTAATGATTGCCATTCAACTGGTGAGTTCCCAACATCAAATAATGCTATATTTACAAGATGTGTTCAAACTGGTCTGCAATTCAAAGGTTGAGCTCAATTTCATGTAATTTGGACAATTTTTAGAAGAACTTAAAATGTTGTAATTAAATGTTTTTTCCCAGTTCATGATTTGGAAAGGGGCTTTTTTTTTAAATCATGAACTCATCCCCGGAAAATAATTGGATTATAATTGTCCCCAATCCTGCTGAGATCAGATTTTTGGGTCGAGTTTCTGTTTTCTTATTGAACCCTGATTGATTAACTTATTGGTCTAGTCTGTGTGTACCCATGCGTAGTTCAGTAGGCCACTCTGTTACTGACTGTCCTGTGACTTTCCTATTCAGATCTCCCGGATGGAGTATGTGCACTCTAAAAACCTCATCTACAGAGACGTAAAGCCTGAAAACTTTCTCATCGGACGCGGAGGATGCAAAAAAGACCACATTATCCACATCATTGACTTTGGCCTGGCCAAAGAGTACATCGACCCTGAAACCAAAAAACACATCCCGTACCGGGAGCACAAGAGCTTAACCGGGACGGCCCGATACATGTCCATCAACACACATTTAGGAAAAGGTATGTCTGGTTTGCCAAGAATTTCGAAGGGGTGATTTACGTAAATGTTAGACACTGCTTTGTCAGCATGCTAGTGTTGTGAAACTTGATTATGAGGTGTTCATACTTTTCGATAAATCATGTCTGCTTGGATTTGGCCAATGAGTAGGCAACATTTCTTGGCATGGGCTTCTTCTTTTTTTCATTTAAGTTTGGTAAGGTGGCAAATACTAAGTATAACTTAGCCAGGGTTTATGAGTGACTAGGGCCCTTGGACTGTTATCACAAAAAGGGAGGCAGTTTCCCAGAAAAAGGTTGGAGTTAAATCAAGTTAAGGAAATTCTAATCATGGCTCACTGCGTTTTCTTCCTTTTTGAAGTGACTCTCACTGGTTTTTATTAATAGAACAAAGTCGTCGAGACGACCTGGAAGCCTTGGGTCACATGTTCATGTACTTCCTCCGTGGGAGTCTACCGTGGCAAGGGCTAAAGGTATGTCAGCAGGTCCTCTGAGATTTCCCACTTGTGCTGTGTTTGTAGCAACGTACAGATGTTAAACTTTATGTGGTTCTTTCACAGGCTGATACACTGAAAGAACGATACCAGAAGATCGGAGACACGAAAAGAAATACTCCAGTTGAGGTTCTCTGTGAGAGCTTCCCAGGTACAGCCTGACCATTTCTCTCATCCAAATCTAAAGTTGTTTTCAATGCAACACATTCTGTATTATTATTATTTATTTATTTTACAATTTGATGATGGTAATTTAGCTAGTTGTAGGCCAGAGTGCTTTTGGAGCCCCATGACTATGTTTCAGGATGTTGTATTTTTCCCTCACATTACACAATGGTGCAGATGACTCATTCAAATCTACATCTACATTGGGTGTTTGCTGTTACAGAGGAGATGGCCACCTATTTGCGTTACGTAAGACGGTTGGATTTCTTTGAAAAGCCTGACTACGAATACCTGAGGACCCTGTTTACAGAGCTGTTTGAACGGAAAGGATACACCTTCGATTACACCTACGACTGGGTCGGCAGGCAGATAGTATGTAACTCCACTCACTGACTAATATTGGGGGGAAACATAGAGCAGGCCTAAGTATTTTAGCTACAATATAACACTGGTTTACTGTTGTACCCCATAGCCAACACCAGTGGGGACTGTCAACATGGACTCTGGGGCATCTGCCATCACGAGAGAGAGCCACCCGCACAGAGACCGGCCCTCGCAGCACCAACCCATGAGGAATCAGGTAAGCTGGACCTCCACTTTCCCAGAGCTGCCAGTTCAACTGGCTCTGGAAACCCCTGATCCACACTGATGATTTGACAAGGGAGTGCCCTAACCACAGTATTTTTCAATTAAGGCGCAAGGATCCTAACTGCTGTTACGTTACCCCTTTAGTTACTATCCCCCTAGCCTCTGGAATAGCCTGCCGGAGAACCTGAGGGGGACCGAGACTGTGGACATATTTAAAAGGGATCTTAAAACACCTTTAACTGCTTTTCCTTCGGGTGCTTTTTAGGCTTTCAATTTATTTATTTTTTTAATCCTCTGGTATAAATATTTAATTTGTACCATTTTTCTTTTTTTCTGTGAAGCGCATTGCATCCATGTCAATATAAATAAAGCTTGATTTGATTAGAGTAACCTACATCCTCCAACACTGAACCCTCCTCCTCCTCCACCTACTTACTGAAGAGCAAGTTTTAGAATCTGTGGTGGGGGGAGTTTACAGAGTGGGTCCCTTGGGTGTGGTGGGGAGGTACCACAGCAGCTCCAGGCCATAACCCACTGAGTCAGACTCATCATTCTTACTCTGTTAAATAAACAATGGTGGTTGGATCCCACAGCTGCAGCCAACTGCGACGCTTATTAAGCATGCAAGACTGCGGGGCTTGTTTGACGCACATAATGGCAACGATGCATGTGTATAAACCTCCTGGCATTTAACGGAACATTAAAGGTATATCTGGGATTTAACTTTTCTGTATTTCCTGGTTCAAAATGTTATGTATAATTGAGTTCCTTACAAAAGTAAGTTGAATGCTAACTTTATTTGCCAGTGCACTGTGGCTTTGAACCCTTTGACAAGCATTTGATTCATAAGGGGCTACCTTAACCTTTTGCACATGCCACCTCTGCATGCATTCCTCAACACTGGCCAAATACCAGAGAGGGCAATCAGGCTTTGAGGAAGTTAACCATCACCTCACCACAGTCACATCACAATGGGAAATCTCAGTCTGAACCTAGCTCACACGCTGAATGTTGCTCGTTGATATGCAGACACTTCTATCATTCTTACTCTTTTAAATAAACTGCCAAAAGAGACAGTGGCAAGAAGAAGGTATGTGAACCCTTTGGAATTACCTGGATTTCTGCATAAATTGGTTATACAATTTGATCTGATCTTTATCTAAGTTGCAACAGTAGACAAACGCAGTCTGCTTAAACTAATAACACAAACAATTATACATTTTCATGTCTTTATTGAACACACCGTGTAAACATTCACAGTGCAGGGTGGGAAAAGTATGTGAACCCTTGGATTGAATAACTGGTTGACCTTCCTTTGGCAGCAATAACCTCAACTGAAGTTTTCTGTAGTTGCAGATCAGACCTGCACAACGGTCAGGAGTAATTTTGGAACATTCCTCTTTACAAAACTGTTTCAGATCAGCAATATTCTTGGGATGACTGGTGTGAACCGCTCTTTTGAGGTCATGCCACAGCATCTCAATTTTGAAGTAGTCATTAGCCTAGGGGTTCACATACATTTTCCAACCCACACTGTGAATGTTTAAATTATGTATTCAATATAGACAAGAAAAATACAATAATTTGAGTGTTATTAGTTTAAGCAGACTGTGTTTGTCTGTGTTGACTTAGGTGATAAAGATCTCATTTTTTGACCAATTTATGTAGAAATCCAGATTATTCCAAAGGTTTCACATACTTTCTTGCCACTGTATTCATGTATTACAGTCCCGTTGATTGAATCCTTCATGTAGTCAACTGCCCTGTGTTTATTCTGTCGTGTGATGACTGGTTCACTCAGGGCCAAATCCCAACTTGTGAAGCTCACGCCTTACTGTAACTTAGTTTTGTGTATAGCACCCATTGATTTCAGTGGGGGAGATTTAAGCAAAAGAGTGGAATGTGCGTAGCGCCAAGTTAGTATCCGGCCCTCGGTCACTAATGCAGTTTCCTGCTTCGCCTTTTTTATTCATCTCTGCTTTTTTTTCCCTTTCCTTTGCCGCTTTGCATGACACCTGGCCACGCCCCCACACACACTTAAACCCCGCCCCCACCCATTCCACCCAAACTCGCAACGACCCATCCCACCCTCACTCCCTTTCCCTTCCATCACCACCACAACTCCCTGAGCAGACGGCAGCTTCTGACCGGAGGGGAGCATGGGAAGTGCAGCCCAGTCGGACAAACTCCTCCTACATGGCCTCCCACCTGGCATCGGACAGGCACGGGGGCTCAGTGCAGGTACACTACTACAACTCCACGTTGACCCATCAGTCCGTTGTCCACTTCCCCCTCCATCCCGTTTCCTCACATGGTGTGCCGGGGTCCACCACAAGTATGTCCATGGCATATGTTACACATCAGTGGCATACTTGAGTGTGGAGGTGTGTGTGTGCTCACACATCTTTTGTCCTACAGCTGATAGCCCTTGGTCTTCTTTCCCTGTGTTTTTAGAAAGACAAGCTTCGAAACAGGTGACGACTGGTTATGACAAACTAATCTGCTGGCTAGCGGAGTAGACCACCTGTTTAGGTGAGGTGCTGGCTAGCGGAGTAGACCACCTGTTTAGGTGAGGTGCTGGCTAGCGGAGTAGACCACCTGTTTAGGTGAGGTGCTGGCTAGCGGAGTAGACCACCTGTTTAGGTGAGGTGCTGGCTAGCGGAGTAGAACACCTGTTTATTAGGTGAGGCGCTGGCTGGCTGAGTAGAACACCTGTTTATTAGGTGAGGTGCTGGCTGGCTGGCAGAGTAGAACACCTGTTTATTAGGTGAGGCGCTGGCTGGCAGAGTAGAACACCTGTTTAGGTGAGGTGCTGGCTGGCGGAGTAGAACACCTGTTTATTAGGTGAGGCGCTGGCTGGCGGAGTAGAACACCTGTTTATTAGGTGAGGCGCTGGCTGGCGGAGTAGAACACCTGTTAATTAGGTGAGGTGCTGGCTGGCTGGCAGAGTAGAACACCTGTTAATTAGGTGAGGCGCTGGCTGGCAGAGTAGAACACCTGTTTAGGTGAGGTGCTGGCTGGCGGAGTAGAACACCTGTTTATTAGGTGAGGTGCTGGCTGGCTGGCAGAGTAGAACACCTGTTTATTAGGTGAGGCGCTGGCTGGCAGAGTAGAACACCTGTTTAGGTGAGGTGCTGGCTGGCGGAGTAGAACACCTGTTTATTAGGTGAGGCGCTGGCTGGCAGAGTAGAACACCTGTTAATTAGGTGAGGTGCTGGCTGGCTGGCAGAGTAGAACACCTGTTAATTAGGTGAGGCGCTGGCTGGCAGAGTAGAACACCTGTTTAGGTGAGGTGCTGGCTGGCGGAGTAGAACACCTGTTTATTAGGTGAGGTGCTGGCTGGCTGGCAGAGTAGAACACCTGTTTAGGTGAGGTGCTGGCTGGCGGAGTAGAACACCTGTTTATTAGGTGAGGTGCTGGCTGGCTGGCAGAGTAGAACACCTGTTTATTAGGTGAGGTGCTGGCTGGCTGGCAGAGTAGAACACCTGTTTATTAGGTGAGGTGCTGGCTGGCAGAGTAGAACACCTGTTTATTAGGTGAGGTGCTGGCTGGCAGAGTAGAACACTTGAAAAAGATAAGGAGAGCCACACTCTAGGAGCTCAGATGAAATGACTAAATAACCATGACGAACTGACATACAACCAGATTGATCCTTGTTGTGTTTGGTGCAGTGATAAGAATGACTTGGTTTAGCAATGCATGTTTTTGATTAAATAATCCTAAATAGGGTAAATCTTCATCAAATAATGCCCCTGCATTTTAGGGCTTCAGTATAGTGTGATTTAATGGCTAGTGTAATACATTTATGCCTCACATTTAACTCACACCTCTTGATAAATATTTGGAGAGGTTCATTTAAGGTTGAAAAGTTTATTTATTTAAAATGTGAAAAGCTAAAACTGCTTGACAAACCTTGGTAATATTTCAATAAATACGGTTTTGATACAGAACACAATAGATGGTATTACTTGCAGTATACATTGTGTGCGTGCGTCATGGACTGGCACTGTTTTTGAGCGGTGAAGTTGTGGAAACAGTCATTGACTCCATCTGAATCAACCCTCTCTCCGTGTGCCACAGGTGGTCAGTTCAACCAATGGGGAGCTGAATGCCGATGACCCTCTGGCAACACACTCCAACGCACCAATCACAGTCCAGGCTGAGGTGGAGGTGGTGGATGAGGCCAAGTATGTATCAGCTCACCCCTCACCTCTCTCCAACTCTACTCCCTCTGCTTCACCTCTCCTCCTTCATCTCTCTCTCCTACTCCCTCTGATTTACCTCTCCTCCTCCATCTCTCTCTCCTACTCCCTCTGCTTCACCTCTCCTCCTCCTTATCTCTCTCTCTCTCTCCTACTCCCTCTGCTTTACCTCTCCTCCTCCATCTCTCTCTCCTACTCCCTTTGCTTTACCTCTCCTCCTCATCTCTCTCTCTCTCCTACTCCCTCTGCTTTACCTCTCCTCCTCCTCATCTCTCTCTCTCTCTCCTACTCCCTCTGCTTTACCTCTCCTCCTCCTCATCTCTCTCTCTCTCTCCTACTCCCTCTGCTTTACCTCTCCTCCTCCTCATCTCTCTCTCTCTCTCCTACTCCCTCTGCTTTACCTCTCCTCCTCCTCATCTCTCTCTCTCTCTCTCTCTCTCATATACTCCCTCTGCTTTACCTCTCTCCCTAAACTGTCCCCTCTGTGTGTGTGTTGCTTCCTGGTTGTGTACTCTCTAAGCCTGTGTCCTGCGTGTCCCTATTACAATCCTTTGTCTTGGTAAGGTTGGGACTGCTCCTTTACCCCCCCCATCAGATATCCTCTCACTTCTCATAAGCTCGCTCAGTGCAGCAAGAGAAGAACAAATGAAAACTCATAGAATGCAATGAGCATATCAAAACTCAGTGCATATCATGTAATATCATCTCTAGGATTACCCAAAATTGGATGGACCTACTGACATTTTTGGTGAATGAAATACCTGTAACATACCCAGCATAGTGAATGCCAACATTGAGTGTTTTGTCCTTCGATATAATATAATCTTATCCACCAGTGCCTGTTGTCCCCCAGCCTGGTTCCTCTCTAGGTTTCTTCCTAGGTTCCTGCCTTCCTAGGGAGTTTTTCCTAGCCACCGTGCGTCTGCATTGCTTGCTCTTTGGCATTGCTGACATAAAGTGCTTTATAAAATCTGTTTTGAAATTGTTAGGTGATTGGCTTGTCTCCCACTTGTTCATTCATATACCCTTTTGATATGTTTTCCGCTGGCCCTTTGATTTTCCCGTCGTCATTAGACTTCCTCTTTGATACGATCCCACTGCTTTGAAAGCCAGGGCCCCAGAAGACAGTTCAATTAATGTGACAACAGGGTTTCCATAGCAATGAGGCGTAAAGCTACGTTTTTCTCTTGTTGTTTCTCTCCTTCCCTCCCTCGCTCTCTGGTAATCCTTTCTATATCCGTTACGAAAGGATTTTGGAAGTCTTGCTTGTGGTAATTAGCATCCGTGATACAGTATGTTGAAGTAGTGAGGTTATACATCAGTTGAATAGTGTCCTTAGAACTCGTTAGAACTAAACAGGTGTAGGTAGCTCTAGAACCTAAGAGTTGGAGCCATTGAGTCTTCAACCTTTTGAACCCTGCCCCCTGTGTCCACTTGTGTATGTTGTGTGTGTGTGTGGCATGGTCTGTCCCATCAACTGCTGTATTAATCTGTCTTTTTTCTCTCTACACTCTTTCTTCTCTGTAGCTGCGTGAAAATGCTCAACCTGTGGTGAGTCCCTCTCTCCTAGTCCATACCATACCCATGGGACAGGACAGGGAGTGGACCAGCCTAGGCTGCTAGTGTAGTTGACTAGTACACACTGTGAAGGGACCCTGCTCTTATACTGTGAAAAACAGATTAAAAAGAGTGATCCATATACCCACTACTGATATAGGCCAGTGGGTTATAAAATCCTTTTCAGGCAGTCTATCTCCTCACTGATAGTGATGCTACAGATCAGCTGTATGGGTTAGGTAATATCTAATGATATCATTCTTTAAATAAAACTGTGCTTTTCATACATTGACTTGAATATAGGCTATTGAGTACTTTCTTTAAAAAAGTATATACATTTGGAAATGCTGCCAATTCCTTGTTTTCTGTTATGGAGGCAGCCTTAAATATCGACTAAAACCTACTAGCTAGCAGGGCATCTTTTTTTTTTTAAATATTTACTAAAACCTACTAGCTAGTAGGGCATCTTTTAAAAAAAATATTTACTAAAACCTACTAGCTAGCAGGGCACCTTTTTTTATATTTACTAAAACCTACTAGCTAGCAGGGCGCCTTTTTATATTTACTAAAACCTACTAGCTAGCAGGGCACCTTAAATATTTACTAGAACTACTAGCTAGCAGGGCACCTTTAAATATTTACTAGAACTACTAGCTAGCGGGGCACCTTAAATATCTACTAAAACCTACTAGCTAGCAGGGCACCTTAAATATTTACTAAAACCTACTAGCTAGCAGGGCACCTTAAATATCTACTAAAACCTACTAGCTAGCAGGGCACCTTAAATATTTACTAGAACTACTAGCTAGCAGGGCACCTTTAAATATTTACTAGAACTACTAGCTAGCAGGGCACCTTAAATATCTACTAGAACTACTAGCTAGCAGGGCACCTTAAATATCTACTAGAACTACTAGCTAGCAGGGCACCTTAAATATTTACTAGAACTACTAGCTAGCAGGGCACCTTAAATATCTACTAGAACTACTAGCTAGCAGGGCACCTTAAATATTTACTAGAACTACTAGCTAGCAGGGCACCTTAAAAATTTACTAATACCTACTAGCTAGCAGGGCACCTTTTTAATATCTACTAAACCCTACTGACAGGGCACCTGAGAATAGCAAATGACTTCCTTAGGGTTCATCTCAACGCTGTGCCTTTTAAAAAGACATCCATGTTTTTTATTTGTAGCCAGTCACTGTGTTGTTTGGAGAGCTGTGGCTGACCTATGACCACTCACTGCATGCTGTAATAATCATCTCATTAGGCTCACTCTGTCCTGTGCTCTGTGTCTCCACCACTGTTGTTAATCACACCACTGTACTAAACACACTTGTCCTTTTACCTCAGACGCCCCCTGTCGGTTCTTCTTAGAACTGTTTTGACTCCACTCTGTCAGGGATCTTGGCAATAATGTGTTTTTCCTCTACCATCACCGTAGCTCTTATTTCTTCTAATGCCCCGAGTCAGTCTCTTCATGTTGATTCTACTCCTAGAGATGTTCTGATGTTGGTTAGAAGGAACGGATCTAACAACTTAACATCTCATGGCATCCATCCACTCATCTATGTTCTTGTAACCTGGCTTCAGGTCAGTTCCTCTGTCTAGCGATGCCATTTCCAGTGTTCCATTCAGGCATGGCAAGGCTAGTCAGAAGACAGCACATACAGGCATGGCAAGGCTAGTCAGAAGACAGCACATACAGGCTTGGGACCTGGCTATTGTTGCTAATCCTTGAGGCCAGTATAATCTGTGTACACTGATGGTCATTGGCTGCCTTTACACAGGCAGCCCAATTCTGATCTTTTGCCACTAATTGGGCAAAAGATCAGAATTGGGCTGCTTGTGTAAACACAGCTATTGTCTAACACATTTCTCCTCTTGTCCTCTAGATGTTGAAATTAAATGACTTCTCACTTTAACAGTTTACTAGGGTGGTGTTCCTTAGGGCATGTTTTAAAACAACGTTTTGGACAAGTTTATGTTAGACCCATCACTGCTTTGGTCTGTTTTCTTCCATTTGGTGCCTAATGGACATGACCCAGTCATAGTATCCAGTGTTGGCTTGCCTCTAACCAGTCTCTCTCCCCATCTAAAGGTGCTGTTGCTTCTTCAAAAGAAAACGGAAGAAGAACACCCCGCGACACAAATGATCAGCAGCACGCCTAGATCGCTCAAAGTCTTGCCCTAGATCGCTCAGAAGTCTTGCTCGATAAGGTTCTTAATCGAGAAAATCAATTAAGTCCCATTCAGACCAACGAAGAAGACCACGGGAGAGTGATGAGAGGCGATGTGCGTGCATACACACACACACACACCAAAACAAGTGTGGCTGTCTGTCGATGGGAATTCCTTTTTGAATTGAGTCGTCTTTCCTCCACGATGCTTGGGAGTATTTGGCGGGCCCCGTTGTTGCCGGGATTGGGATCTTGGCTTTTGCAATTAGTTTAAGGTTGATTGATGGGCTGGACAATGGAAACACAACAGACGATCTGTCAGCCTCCTGCTCTTTCATAAACACACACTGAATGTATGGGCGGGAAGTTAAATGTCTATGGGAGAATTTAGTAGATGGGACAAGTCCTGGGAGAGGAAAGCTTGTTGGCTACTGACTGACTACATGTAAATAATGGACCAATATCAGTTGGAACTGGTACACTTCAATAAACGCTTTGGACTTCAGCGTAACAGTGTCCACATGGTAGCAACCGAGTGGGCTTTACTTCACACTGCACGCTAAGGAGAGAAGAGAGGGAGGTGGTGGCTTGAGTGTTGTCTTTACTGCTACTGTCCAATGCCTTAACCAAACCAGCACCCCACAGAGCCAGGAGAGGGTGACGCAGGAGGCCAGGCTCTCCATACTGAGAGGATATCTATGGTCCCTGCTTAATGTAATGACATAACATGTGGAGTTCAGTTCCTCACTGGTGGTACAGTATCTATACAATGGGTGGTTCAGAAATAATGTTGACTAGGGGCAACACTTTTAGGGTTAATTTGGATGTTTGTCAGTGAACTGTCATGTAATTCAGTGCCATGTCAGCTTTGTGCGTTCAATCTCTATCTGCAATGTTAATAACGCTGCAACACACTGTGTAAGCCCCTGGTCTCGTAGAATGATCTCCTCTTCTGTGTTGTTGAGGGAATGCTCTTTCACATTTTCTGCCCCTCTGTTTCCAGTGTATTTGCCCTGTGCTGCAAAGCATAATCTGTGAGACCATTAATGATGATTGATCCCAAATGCCAAGTCCCAAATGGAAAACATGGGATTGCCTCAAAAGGATATTAAGAAGTACCTGGTAAAAATCTGTCTATATGGTGTTTTTTCAATATCACTTTTTGTTTTTCCTTGCAAGTGTCATGGAGGATTGCCTTGAACAAACAAACTGGACGTCGACAATGTCACCATGCCTATCCTCTTCACAGCATTAATTCCATAGGAGTGACTTTTGGGTTTTATGTAATTATGTAGATTTTTTTGTTAAATATATAGCTAATGTGAATTTCAAATGTGAGCAAATGTATTTTTCTCTTTCAAATAGCCATGAAGTATGAGAAATGGACAGAGGGGGACAAAAAGCTAGACTTTTGACTGCACTACATTTGTTGACCCACTGTTATTGACCTAAGACCTTGCTTTCCCCGTACTGTATTGATGGATGTGCTCAATATACTTAATTGTAGCGGCCTTGTGTGCTAGGTCTGTTCTAACAATACACTTAACCAATTCTGTCTTTAAACCCCCTCCTTGTTTAACCCCTGTGCCATGACATATGTAAACACACTGTCATACACACCCTAGACATTAATGTATGATGTGATGTCGACTCCTGGTGGGGTGTTGGATACTGATGTCCTAGTGACCATGGTTGTGTTCAGTAGGGCACACTGTTGCCAAACGTTTTGCAACTGTAATCAAGCGGTGTTATTGTACAAGGTCAGGTAGTACCTCTCGTTTTGGAAAAAAAATTCTCCCTGCTGAACACAACCCAGGTTGGTCGTCCCATATGGAGGCACAATGCCTGGGGATGCCAACCGGCTCTACAGACCTCTATGAGCAGGCATGCTTGAATGTGCATAATGATATTGTGTATATATTTTTATTTTTTTTCACCATTGTGACTTGAGCTCGTTCCTCTGGGGTGTAAGTTATTGTGTTGAGAGTACTCGAATATGATACATCTATTGGACTTCTTCTGTTGTCTTTTACGTTTTATAGGTCAGTACGGTATTCCTCTGAGATGTCTGAGGGAATAACTGGTGAGGAAAAGGCGTTTTTGAATGACGGATATTCCTCATAGTGCCTCTTGAATGGGTGTTTTGAGGGAGGGGTTTGGCATTGCTGTCTAGCTTGCCTCTGTTGGATGTCTCTGGGTTTGTGGTTTAGCCTAGGGTTGGATTGGCATTCTGTCGTTCAGGAACATCAGTCGCTGCTGCATAACAGGGTCAGGGGTTCATGTCAAGCATGTCAGCAGAATGGCTCCACCTGCTGGGTGTATGAAGGCTTTTCTGTCAGGACTTCAATCCAGTGTTGCTCAGTCTGTTCTCGGGGTGCGGGGGTGGTGTGTTGTAGCCCAGCGCTAACACCTCATTCAGCCAATCACTAACTCCTTGAATATTGGAGTCATTGTGTGTTAGTGCAGGGCTGGAACAATAATGTGCATCCTCTGGCTGTCTCCTGAGGATGTTTTGAGAAGCACTACTTTTAGTTGACCCACAGTAGACTAGTCATTACAGTTACACTGTGACATACCAGTTCACTTTGAAAGTGTAAGGTATTGTTGAATCTAGTGAGACAGACATCCAGAGAAAGGCCTTGAATGGTCCCTTCTGTTCCTAATGCCACCCTATGGACTACTATCTGCCACCGTCACCTGTGCCAGGAAAATGTCAACTAGAACTCTGATGGAATTCCACCTCGTGTCCCACTGACCTTTTTTTTAAATATTTGTTTCACCCATCTGTAATGTTGAAAGTGAACATTGTGGTTTGGAGCTAGCGATTTAAAGTATATTGTGTTCTTAAGGTGGCTGAGAGTAATACCATAATTATTGAACCACTTGTCAATTAATAATTGTTTTAATTAACTCCTCAACCGTACATTTCCATTTCAGTGGACCATTTTATTTTGGAGTGGAACGTCACTTGTATACTTTGATGTATCTGTATCCTACTGTTAACAGCGGTCTTAATGCAGGTGTTGTATCACTGTTGAAATTAATTTCCTTCCTGCAATTTTGTCTTTACAGCTGATAAACATGAATAATACAAATTGATATGCACATTCTAGTTTTCTCAAGCCTTTCCACAGCCTGTCTAGAATGAGGAATATTTGCTATAGTGTGTATTTGCATGGCTTATCTGGAGAAGATGTCTGCCTGTTTTAATGGCAAGGCTTCCTGAGGTGGACGTATGAAGCTACGCCACCCGTACAAAGTTATTCTCTCTGGGCATAATGGAGCTCTACAAAGTCCTCCCATTGGCTTGATAAGTCTTACTCAGAGCACATTCCAATTTCAGGTGTCATTGCTTAAACAGTACTACACCTTGCCTGTCAGTCAGACCTCATTGCGTTCAATTGACTTGTCTTGTGTTATTCACCATTTTATTTCCTGCATGTCCAAATGGCATGTAAATCCTTATAGCAGCGTAGAGGAGGATGAATGGAAAGAGATGGCGAGTCTTTTTTGGGGGGAGGGGGGGGGGGGGTTCTATGGCACTTTCTTCCTGTCGTTGTACTGTAGCGTTGTCTTGGGTTGGTTGTATATGTCTGGGAGAGAAGTTGGGTGTGACACATGACTGCAATGTTTTAATTCTTTTAGGTTTTACAGAGTTCACCATTATATATTTTTTGTTTTTGTCAGTTGGATTCTGTTAAAGAATATAAAGATGTTTTTTCTTTCAAACTGTGGAAAGTAGAATTGTACAGTACCACAAGTTTATCGCCCTACTCTTGCTCTGGCAATTTATTTTCAAACCTATGATTTAAGAAATGAATCCTACAACTGTATTATGAATATTGTGTTGAAATATGAATGTTACTTCAAATCTATTTGAATGGTTTAACCTAGGTTAAGGGCTTCATGAATGAAAGACCCATCTTTTGATTTTGTTATTTTTATTATAATTTAATTTTAAGTACAGAAAGATAAATGACCAGACTTTATCTGAAAGGCCTATTTTCCTAGGGATTCGTGTGAGACGTGTCACATGTATCCTTACAAATTCACTTTTTATTCCCTCCACGCTTTAAAGGGGAAACACGTTTTCACCCTTTTTTTCTTTTTTTTTAAATAAAAAAATCTCTCTTAATAACCTTTTGTTGTGAGTATGGGTCTGTTTTTTTCCAGTACAGTGTCACATTACATTATAATGAGCCATCTTAGAATTGCTGAGAAAGCATGTCACCCATAGAAAATAATATTTTTATGGTCACATCTTCTCAGGTCACGTTCAACCTATGGGCGAATCTCAATTTCGTACTCCTTACATCCTCTCGTCTCCTCTAAAACCTATTGAATGAGAGAGAGCCAGAGGTTCATCCCCTCCGACTTTCTCCAAATGGGGTTTGAGGAGAGAGGACTCACAATTGAATCTCCCTGTGACTTTTCCCCGCAAGGTTGCAGCTGCACTGCATCAGCTTTCAAGGTTTCGTGGGCCGTACCTTTGATCATACATTACTACTAAGCTGTATAATTTAATACAAAACATTTTTGCAACAGTTCCTGCAATGTCATGCTATGTAGGCCTAAACCTGAGAAAACATGTGATTCACGTAATTATTAAGTGTTGACAAAACGTTGAACATAATGTATAGCCAGCCTACGTCTTCCACACCAGTAAACATACATTGTTACACTCAGTGAATCTTAAATTCCATTAAAACAAATTTGATTTAACTAGGCAAATCGGTTAAGAACAAATAATTATTTTACAATGACGTCCTACCGCTGCCAAACCCTCTCCTAACCCGGACGACGCTGTGCCAATTGTGCGCCGCTCTTTGCGACTGCCGATAACGGCCGGTTGTGATACTGCCCGGAATCGAAACAAGGTCTTGTAGTAACACCGCTAGCACTGCGATGCCGTGCCTTCGACCACTGCGCCACTCGGGAGGCTATTGTACTACGAAGTGGACTGGATCGGTACATTTTGTATAAAATTCAATGCACAAAATGTTTTTTGTGTGTCAAATGTAGACAACCAGTAGCGGGCAGTGTTGCAAAGCTACAAAAACAAATGTCTGCAGCATTTTCTTCCTGCATCGTAGATAAACTTCCGGTCACAAATTCCCCAGTTCTTTTCCGCCAGCCCAAGCCAACATGGTGGGTATTTAACAAAGTTGAATACATCACAATCTGTTTCAATCCTTGTCTCTTATCAGTTCCAGACACGTCTACAAGCATATCAAATGTTAATTAAAATACGACATATTTTCACAGATATTTATTTGTGATTTGTTGCATTTTATTTACCAGTTTATTGTGTAGCTTCCCTAGCTTGTGAATGTAGCAAGCTAGCTTGCCGGTAGCTAGCACAAGATCTTTCAATCTAGTCACTGGTCTGCTAGCGAGCGGCACCACTATATCAACTAGCTGGCTAGTTGTGTTTACGGGTCGTGTAGTACGTAGTCTATCTGTCCCTCGCGTCTGGTAAGAATGAGTTAGCTGGATATAGCTAAGATTGTTTAGCCAGAAATGTTTTTAGCTAACTAGCTGCTTAGCTAGCTATCTTGCCATTCATACCCGTGTAGTTATTAACTAAAGTTATTTTATGTCAATGGTCTTGTGGTGGTCTGCTAGCCAGCCAGGAATTAATGTTGGTTGATGTCAAATTCAGTTACTTGTCACTCAAGGAGTTCTAGCTAGCTGTCTGCTGTCCAGAAGAAACAGTTGGCACTATGCATCTAGCTAACTAGCTATGCATATTCTGTTGAATATTGTTCCTGTATTTGTGCTTTGCTGGGCTAGTTTGCATTAAGCTACCAGTTGTCAGAGGTTGAAACAATTCCAAGTGAACATGAATAATTGCAGTGATGTTGTGTAGTAGTTACAGATATGCAATTTAGAGGTATTGTCTCAAGAAACTGGTGTGATTCTGCCGTTAACAAGCTGATGGTCTTCCCAACAGGGACGAGTCAGGACCAAGACGGTAAAAAAGGCCGCCAGGGTCATCATTGAGAAGTACTACACCCGGCTGGGCAGTGACTTCCACGTCAACAAGAGGGTATGTGAGGAGATAGCCATCATCCCCAGCAAGAAGCTGCGCAACAAGATCTCTGGGTGAGTGAATGCTCCAATACAAGCTTGGGTCACTTTCAAGCCTCAGACCACCCAATAACCACCTAATACCTCTGTCACATGATCCTGCTGACCCAAATCGTACTGTGCTTGCTCAGATATTTTCTTAACACATTGTAGTTTCCAGCACAGTTCCAGCGTCTGTGGCATATCCATAACCAGGCCAGTGCAGTACGGCTACGCTCAGTACTTTTAGAAGGGTGCAAGTCTGACCAAATGAAGGCTTACTATTTTGTCGCTTCAAGGAGCTTGTGTTGCTGAACCACGGCAGGCTTCTTGGCTCCATGTCCAACATTCCTGTGTTAAATCAGGGGCTTTTTTTGCTTTGTCTTACAGACAGAATAATGTAAAGAAAGAGTAAGCTGCTATTCTTGGTTCAGTTGGTTGGAGCTGGAGCGTGACGCTGGCAATGTCAAGGTTGAAAGGCTGTGGATTCAGTTCCTGCATGGATATCTTAAACATAATATACTTGTTGTGAACTGCTTTGAAGAACTCTTTGTAATAGATGTGTTGTGTTCCTGTATGTTTGTGCACATCGGTTGTTCAGTGGTTTAAGATGTTATAAGTATAGTCCAATTATTTAAAGGACTAGTATTGGCTCAATAGTTGAACACTTGTGCTCACTTCATTCTCAGTGATAGTTGACCTCTAGTCTCCATGTCAAAGTCGGAGATATTTGGCCTGACTGTAGACAAGTGGTGTTTCAATATTGGGCTTGTTGCACATTTAATAATTGTCTGATCCCAATGTAGGTTATTTGCTTCCTGAGCCGTTGTGCAGAAATTGGCTTTTTTCTTGTTGCAAATATACAAGTAGGTAAAAGCCTTTCTGATTGAAGTCTTATTCTGATTATCTGAGTGTTTGTGGCATTGTTTTGTTTGTTTTCTCAAATTGACCCAGCCTGCTTCTGGGGTGAGAGGTTGCCTTGGCAACATGAGAGCCCTGTGCCTCATTCCTCATCTGCTTGAGAACTGTCCCTGTGCTGTAGGTGTAGACCTAGTGGTTGTTGACCATAGTCAGTGATCTTTGCCACTTACCAATAAAAGGGATTGGAAAGAGACGCTCAAATTGTAGTGTCTGTTGGTGCCCACTTGGGCAACCCAATTCTGATCTTTTTTGACACCAGTTGGTCTTTTTCACATCAGATCATTTTCAAAGCTGATTGATACAATGTCAGTAAACCACTGCAAGGCCTCCCTGTCTAATCAAACATCATGAAACATGTTCAGGTTGTTTTACGGACTCGGTCTTAGTTATGTCACTCGTCAAACTATGATTAAGGGATTATTAGAGTCAGATGTTGTATTGTTTTCAAGGCCAGGAATTAAACTGTGTCGTCTTAGGTCTCTCTTTATGTAGTGTTGTGTTGTCTCTCTTGTCGTGATGTGTGTTGTCCTATATTTTAATTTATTTTTAATCCTAGCCCCCATCACTTTTTTGTCTTTTGGTAGACCGTCATTGTAAATAAGAATTTGTTCTTAACTGACTTGCATTGTTAAATAAAGGTCAAATAAAAAGATGCCCTGAATCCATGCGCTAGTTTACTGACCTCTGTCTACTCTATACTGTTCTGTTCTAAGTACCCATCTGTGTACAGTACACCCTCAAGTGCTTATCTCTGTCATTGTTGGATATAACAGGCTGTAAAATCACCAGGAAATCAGCTCAGTGATTTTTTTTTATTTAGGAAATCTTTTCTCAAGTATTCCTACGCATAAATAGTCATATATGAGCCCAAATCTCACTGTATCGTCTGTGTAAAATGCCCCTTATGTATGGTCTGTATTCTCCCATGCGTGTCCCCTTCCTAGGTATGTGACCCATCTGATGAAGCGTATCCAGAGGGGCCCCGTCAGAGGCATCTCCATCAAGCTGCAGGAGGAGGAGAGGGAGAGGAGGGACAACTATGTCCCAGAGGTCAGTGGGGTTCCTCTGTGGTTTACCTCCAAGCCGTGCATTTAGAGAGTTGGGACATTGAGGTTCCTGCGTTACGATGCATTAACATGACACTACAACATTCTATGGTAGCCACGTTAGCCTCCAGATTTACCTTGCAGTTTGGTCCTTCATCTTGCTTCAGATAACTTGAGAAATGTCCTTGCTGATTGTGATATCTATAAGGTTGTAATTTGGTGCCTACCTGTATCGAAAGTGGCTGTGGCATGGTTGTTGCCAGATCCACTGTAAAGCTGATGGTCTTTGTTCGTGTCTGTAGGTGTCTGCTCTGGACCAGGAGATCATCGAGGTGGATCCCGACACCAAGGAGATGCTGAAGCTGTTGGTATGTTCAAACCCTCACTTCTCAGATCTCACTGCCTACCTACAGTTTCAGTCTAAACGTGATGTTTTCTTGTTACGGACGTGTTTGTGCATTGAGTACTCTGACCTCATCCAGCAACGATGTAGCCTCCTATCTCACACTGGACAGAATGTAAACACACACACTGGACATAACAGAGCAGAATGTAAACACACACACACTGGACATAACAGAGCAGAATGTAAACACACACACACTGGACATAACAGAGCAGAATGTAAACACACACACACTGGACATAACAGAGCAGAATGTAAACACACACACACTGGACATAACCGAGCAGAATGTAAACACACACACACTGGACATAACAGAGCAGAATGTAAACACACACACTGGACATAACAGAGCAGAATGTAAACACACACACTGGACATAACAGAGCAGAATGTAAACACACACACTGGACATAACAGAGCAGAATGTAAACACACACTGGACATAACAGAGCAGAATGTAAACACACACACAACAGAGCAGAATGTAAACACACACACTGGGCTGGTCATAATGATTAGTGCAGTATTGGAACGTTAATAAGTCGCTTCCGACCTAAAGACTGTAGCTCTGTACTTTTCCTGCTGTGTTAACACCACTACAAGGGAGATTTCACAATATCGTCCGTGGCCAATAGAAATGCGTCTATCAGATTTAGATATGATCATTTTTCACACTAGTTTTGATGTAGTGAGCTACTTTAGTTAAGCACTGTTTCTCTGATAGTGTCTTATAGTTGATCACATATTGCTCTGTATTACTGTAGCTCAACTACTTCTGCTGCCAAGTAATTGGTAGCTTTCCCAATACTGAGGACAAGTAGGGCACTGGAAAGCTTTCCCGTCTTTGCTGGGCACCGTCAGTGTTATCTTCCTATGATGGACCTCAGAATGTAATGCTCATTAAAGCTAGGTGAGGAATTGTTTGACTAAA
Source organism: Oncorhynchus clarkii lewisi (assembly GCF_045791955.1). Classification (NCBI taxonomy): domain Eukaryota; kingdom Metazoa; phylum Chordata; class Actinopteri; order Salmoniformes; family Salmonidae; genus Oncorhynchus; species Oncorhynchus clarkii. The sequence goes on along the minus strand of NC_092172.1, from coordinate 37,087,269 downwards.
TCTGAAATCTTTCCTCTGTTAGGACTTCGGCAACCTGTCGAACCTGCAGGTCACCCAGCCTACCGTTGGAATGAACTTCAAAACACCCAGGGGAGTCTAGACACGTTTCATATCGCTGTCAATAAAGACAAGTGGAAAGGAAACACTGTAGCGGTCTCTTTTGCAAGGTCACAATCACACATTATCTTACTCGAAGCCTGGGATTCAATCATATCAAATGTTAACCAACAATAGCAGATCTCCCTTGTGGCTCAGTTGGTAGAGCATGGTGCTTGCCATGCCAGGGTTGTGGGTTTGATTCCCACGCAGGACTAGTATGAAAAAGGAAAACAAATCATTATGCACTCAGGATAAGTGTTTGTTAAATGACTCAAATATAATACAAATAAAGTGGTCGGGAGGAAGAAGTGTGTTGGCGCCGTCAAATCATTGAGCAGCTTCACCCCACTAGCGTTAAGTTCAGAACGAGAAAAGGTGTAGGATATATAGAAATAATTATGCTCACATTGAAAAAATGGGATGTATAGATTATCGAGCTGCATGGGATTTCTGTTCATTCGACTCCATACAGTCCGATAGCAATGTCCGCTTGTGGATTTGACAGCTCTAAAGCAGTTCCACTTCCGACACAACAACCGCTATGTGGACGTCGGCTAAAGCGGATCTGATTGAATACAGCCCTAGGGTCAGGATGCAATCCGATTGTGGGTAATAGACGTTGCAGCTTTTACAGGCAATTTCCCATTGAACTGACCTATGCAGCGTTTACCGTGGGTACATTACCTTAAAGCTGCAATGTCTATTACCTGTGATCGGATTGAATCCCAGGCTAAAACAATCACACAGCCTGCCTCCATCTCAATATTGTCTAAAGGTGTTTTCACACTGGGTCCCTTTCAGACAATTTGTGAACTCCGCCGGTTCCCTTCATTTTTTGTCCAGTGTGAACAAGTCAAAGGAACTCAGACCTCTCAAAGGTGAACCGAACTGAGACCATCTCCAGTTCGGTTCGCTTGAATTCCTCAGTCCAGTTCCCTTAATTAGGGCAATGTGAACACAACGCTCCCCAGGTTGGCTTGTCATTATTCCCGCACCACCCACTAGACTACTGCTTCCCCTGCCATAACCCCACCCACTAGACTACTGCTTCCCCTGCCATAACCCCACCCACTAGACTACTGCTTCCCCTGCCATAACCCCACCCACTAGACTACTGCAACACTGCTTCCCCTGCCATAACCCCACCCACTAGACTACTGCAACACTGTTTCCCTGCCATAACCCCTCACACTAGACTACTGCAACACTGCTTCCCCTGCCATAACCCCTCACACTAGACTACTGCAACACTGCTTCCCCTGACATAACCCCACCCACTAGACTACTGCAACACTGCTTCCCCTGCCATAACCCCTCACACTAGACTACTGCAACACTGCTTCCCCTGACATAACCCCACCCACTAGACTACTGCAACACTGCTTCCCCTGCCATAAACCCTCACACTAGACTACTGCAACACTGCTTCCCCTGCCATAACCCCTCACACTAGACTACTGCAACACTGTTTCCCCTGACATAACCCCACCCATGAGACTACTGCAACACTGCTTCCCCTGCCATAACCCCACCCACTAGACTACTGCAACACTGCTTCCCCTGACATAACCCCACCCACTAGACTACTGCAACACTGTTTCCCCTGACATAACCCCACCCACTAGACTACTGCAACACTGTTTCCCCTGACATAACCCCACCCACTAGACTACTGCTTCCCCTGACATAACCCCTCCCACTAGACTACTGCTTCCCCTGACATAACCCCACCCACTAGACTACTGCTTCCCCTGCCATAACCCCACCCACTAGACTACTGCTTCCCCTGACATAACCCCTCACACTAGACTACTGCTTCCCCTGACATAACCCCTCACACGCAGAATGGTTGTCCAAAATGGTTTGAATATTTGATCTATAGGCTGAGAGCTTCATAAGCTGATTAGATTGTGGGGTTTGAATAGTGTGAGAAGACAACATATATTTGGTGAGAATCAGAACTTAGGGTATGAAATCAATTCAGGCTCTTAAAGGGGCAGTAGCCTAGATTGAAAATTGTACACCCAATTACAGAATTATTGAATCTGCAGTTATTATATTTATTGTTGCCAATGTTAATAGTATCTTCTGATTACAATTATTGCATCTTAACTAAATGCAATCTATTAGCTTGCAACATATAAGTAGGTTTATATCTAGCTGTCCGATAACACGTTCTGATGGAATGACTTGTCCTGCACTTTGTATAAACCACGAGTGCATTGAGTGAATGTTTCTTTCTAAACATAGCAATGTGAATGCAAAGAGGACTGACCTATAAAAAAATAAAGTGAACTGGCAAAAGAGTTGAGTCATTCAAAGTCAGGGGCAGTGTGAATAGAGAGAACAGCTATTTTCCCCAAAAAATCCCCCTCGAGTTGACTTTAAAAGAACCGAACTCAGTCCTCTGAAGAGGACTATGTGAAAACACCCTCAGAGGATCCATCTCATTATCTAGAAGAGGATGTGCCTTTCAAACTTAATCCACATTGTTACAGCCTGAATTTAAAGTGTTTCCCCTCATCCATCTACACACTAACTAATAATGACAGTGAAAACATGTCTTTAGAAATGTCTTCACATTTATGTAAGTATTCACACCCCTTTTACGATGACACTCCAAATTGAGCTTCCAATTTCCACAACTTGATTGGAGTCCACCTGTAGCCAATGCAATTGTTTTGACATGATTTATAAAGTAACACCTGTCTGTACAGTATAAGGTCCCACAGTTGACAGCGCATGTCAGAGCAGAAACTACCATGAAGTACAAGGAACTGTCCCTAGACCTGAGAGAATTGTGATGAGTCATATCTGGGGAAAGGTATAAAACTATTTCTTGTGTTGAAAGTTTCCAAGAGCAGTGTACTCCATAATAGAACTACTCAGACTGCGTAGCCGTCCGACCAAACTGAGCAATCGAGCAAGGAGGATCTTGGTCAGTGAGGTAACCAACAACAACACTACAGAGTTCCTTGGCTGAGATGGGAGAACGTCTACAGCACTTGACCAATCTGTGCTTGATGGGAGAGTGGCCAGACAAGTCACTCCTGAGAAAAAGGCACATGAAAGACCGCTCATAAGGCAAAAGACTGGTCTGAGACTACCAATGTAACACTTAGGCCTCAATGCAAAGCTCCAAAACCAGGCACAGCTCTTGTGTAGTCATGGATACCAAGTGATGCCAGGCTTCCTCAAAAATGTATATTTTCTCTCTGTTTCATCATTTTCCTTCAGTTCACAAGAGGCTGAATATCTCACAGGAGAAAGCATCCTCAAGGTTCACTGTTTTATTGTTCACGTTACTACTTCTGTTATGTAATTTGTGTTCTTTCTCTTTTCAATGCAATAGTTCGTTTTCAACTCACTCAATATCGTAAGTCTGAATGCTAGGGGTCGGAGAGATGGCAAAGGGTGCCTTTGTAAGGTCAAGAGCAAAATGGATTGAAGAGGGGGAAAGAAATACTAGTTACTTTTTTGCACTTGAATAGAGAAACTACAAAAAATCTAACTGCACTCAAAATTAACAATGTTTTGTGCAAGATCCCATTACAATAACATCCTTTGTCAATTCCTTTTATGAAAACCTTTACAGCTCTCAATTTCAGGGAGATGGTTGTAAAAGCTACATTTGCCACATTCGGAATTATGTCCCTGTAATTGAGGATGATTTCCACTCAGCTTGCGATTCACCTGTGTCAATTGGAGAAATTAGAGAGGCTCTGAATTCAATGAAAAAAGGGAAATCACCTGGCCCTGATGGCCTGACAGTTGAATTCTATAGACCGTTTTGGGAGTTACTAGAATACCTGATTTGTAATATGTTTCAAGAATGCATCAAAAGTGGGGAAATGGTCTCCACTATGAAACAGGGCCTTATTTCATTGATTCCGAAGCCCAATGAAGACCCTTCTCTCATTGACAATTACTTCATTAAATATTGATTACAAATTGATTGCTCTGGTTTATGCCAAACGATTAAAGAAAGGAATAGATACCATTATAAATGAGACTCAAACAGGATTTATGAATGGCCGTCACAAAAGCTCTAACATTCGTTTAGCCTTGGACCTTATACATTATTCAGATGTAATCTTTTTTGGGACTTCTGTAAAGCCTTTGACACAATTGAACATGAATCTCTCTTTAGGTCACTTAAAATGTTCACTGAATCCAAAAATGTTAAAGTCATTTGCATGTTTTACAAAGATATAGTTGTTACTAAACCTTAATAGTTCCAAAAGATTCCGTATCAACGTAAGTCTATGACAGGATGTCCAATTTCGCCATTTTTATTCATTTTGGTTGTGGAACTTCTCTCTCTCTAGATATTCTGAATAATGCAAATTTGTATGGCTTGACCATTTTTAACAAAGAAATCTAAATTTCCCAACTGGCTGATGATACTACTCTTTTCTTAAGAGACAAAGACCAGGTCGCCCATGTCCTTAATGCTCTAACAGCATTTTCTATTGCATCAGGATTAAAACGCAATGTTTCTAAATGTGAAATCTTTTGTTTATTTGACTCTGATGATAAAGAAATATAAAATATGTTATGTGTTAAATATTTAGGAATAAATCTGTCAAAAACACACTTAAACATGAATTTCTCGTCTAAAATGAAATATATTTAATAATTAGCTGAGATCTTTCTGTACTTGGGAGGGTACTTCTGTCCAAGGCAGAGGGACTGTCTGGTTTTGTGTACCGCTCATTGTCTTTATTTGTAAATCCTGCTACTTGTAAAGATATCAAGACCTTTCTTGACTTCATCTGGAAAAATGAGTCTCAAACTAAAAAGTCAGTCCTTTCTAATAAAAGAGCTGAAGGAGGTCTGGAAGTGTTGGACTGTGTTGACAAACACTTTCAAGATCAACTGGTGGAAGAGATGTTTGATCAATACTGACTCAATATGCTATTTCATTCCAAATAATGTTTAGTAAGTTGGGTGGTCTTCAATTTTTACTGAAATGTAATTATATTCCTGAAAGATTACCCGCTAAATTGGATAGGTTTCACCAACAAGCTTTAATGGCCTGGAAAATATGTTTCCCTCAATATTTCCCCACAAAGCTCTTCTGTGGAATAATTCAGACATAACTGTAAGTCATTGTTCTACCCCAGTTGGCATGAAGAATATTGACTTTGTTCTTGACGTTTTTTCTGCAACAGGGGTAATATTCTCACAGATGAACAATTTAACATTGAAAGAGTTTCCAATACCTTTGAGTTTATTTCTGTGATCAACGCCATTCCCAGTGGTCTAACTACACTAATGAAAACTCATCTTAGCTTTGGTAATGATCAAAGTTTATCCAGAACTCAGATTGGAAGGCGTGGGCTTGAGAAATCTTGATGCAATAAATATGAAAATCTTCCTTCACAAAACCAACTTACACCGAGAGGAAAATGTCTGGAACATGCTTATGGTTAAGGCCTTAAATATTGTATACCAAACAAAGTTAAGGAAGTGCAGTTTAAAATTACCTAATATCTATCCATGTAATTCTATGATATCCACATTTGTGGCTATTGATTTCTGCGTTCTGTGAGAAAGGAGAGACTCACTTGTTCTTTGAATGTAAATGTCAGAATTTTGGGAAAACCTTGCAAAGTACTTATTTACCATTATGAACATTACCCATATTTTTGAAATGAAGGATATGTTACTATTGCAATAAGACCATTGAAATGATTGTGAATTTATTTTGTGGCTAAATCTTATACAAAAATGACACTTTCTTGATTGAATTTAACTATTATTAAAACATGAACCCTAGTAAAGAATAACATTTTCCTGAATCAAAAGATTCAGTGATTACAATTGCACCAATTGTTTATTTGATATTTTTGTATGTTTAGTATTTTTTCGTTAATACCTGTGTTCTGTTCTGTATAATGTAACAATGTAAATTGATGCATTTAATAAATGGGAAAAAATAGTGTTCTCCAGTAGCTAGCAAGCTAAAATTGGCAATTTTCTAAATTAGCCATGGATGGAGATGGGGCTTGTGGTTTTACTTTATTCTCAGTACATGCCAATGATTATAAACAGTGATTCTGATCCTACCATTAATTCATGAATTGTTGCACCCCTGCAATGAGAGGATTGTAAGTTCAATATGAAGCTAGATGTAGAAGGCTAATGTTAACTAGTGAACGTTGCCCATGAATGGAAGTTACGCAACCATATTAGCCAGGTAACCCAGGACAATAAAATAACTTACTGTATGGCAGTGATAGACCGTTTAGCTACGGCATTGGCGTTTCTCTACAAGTACGGTGGGTCAGGTTTTTCTACTGGCATGAACTGAAATCAACCACGGACAGCCACATTTAGCTTACGTTGATAAGACTAAACTTAAGGCAATCATTGTGGTACCTGATGAAGACTGCTTGTCTGTCAAAACGTTGGTTATTAAATTATTGCATCTGAGCTCCTAGTGTGCGGCTCTCCTTCAGCTTGTAATGGCTCATTGTTAATCTACTTGCATCATGAAACAGCTGTAGGGTGGTGATCCGAGGTAAATGATTGCCTTGAAAAAGAGACCTTCAAAAAAGCACTCCATCCCTTTAAATCTACTTATTTCTACAGTCATATCATCCAAGAGCTATGCACACATTCATGGAAATACCACAAGATTTTCATTTACAAGTAAGACCAGAAGCAACAGGTAATGCTTAAACACCTTTATTGTGCCCAATCTGAACATTATCCACATCAGTAAGTAGCAGCAAAGAGACCACAGTGAGGTAGACTTTCAAAACTCTAAAAAGCAGCTGGGCTAAGACAAGCTCAGCATGAGTAACTTGATGGGAGGAAAGACACTTAGTCTTTGGCACACAGCTTCATATGCATATATCCAACAGGAACAAGGAAGGCGATGGAGTAAGAAAGCACAGGGAAAGCTGTGTTAGGTCTACTCAAGCTCTTGGTACGTTTTTAGCAAAGTGGAAGTTCTACATTCAACAGGAAACAAGCAGCTGTTCATATCCGGGCTCAGGGCCCCTCTGTTGATGTACAAAAACAGTGATTACAAATCACTGCCACCCTCTCCTAAAGTGCAAATTAAAAAGTGCAACAATAAAACTACGTAACTTACAATCAAAACGTCAATGTCCGTTCGTCTCAGTAAAGATCCAGCCAATTGATTGAAAACATGGAAACCCAGTTGAAGCAGTGTCCAGTAACGTTGGGCTTTATGAACTTGCCCAACTATACAAGAAAAGTAATGCTTCAACACCGTAACCTTGTGCCCATTCAGTAGAACAGGGGTAAGGCAACCCTGTTCCTGGAGTGTCACAGACACTACATGTTATATATTTTAACCAACCTGGAAGACCAGGTGTGTTGAATTTAGGAAATCATTGAACAGATCAATTGGTCAGGTGCCTAGTTGGAACAAAATCCTGCAGACCTTGCGACACTCCAGGAACAGGGTTGCCTACCCCTGCAGTAGAACATCGTAGGGAGAACAAATCTACCACCAGCCCCAGACTAATACTTTAGGGTGAGGAAAAACCAAGGGGAGGGAAAAAAATTAAAAAGCCGCCAGGTAGAATTCGGTTCCAAATTTCCTTGTCATGACTTAAAACCGTTTGTGTACAAATTAGTAAAAAACTGCGTAAAAATGTCTGAAATGCGACTGGTTAAATGAAGCCCAACTCATCTTCCAAAGTAAAAAACACCAGCTGGCTTGCACAGGAAAAACAGTAAGCCAACTGGGGGTGGGGGGGAAGGGGTGGAACTATTTGAAGGCACTGTATGGCATCTACCAACGAAAGGCAATGAGACGTGCATGCTCTCAATATGCAACGCATGTAAAACTAAATCAAAAAACTTAAGGATAAGAAAAAAAAATCAAGGCATTTTCATCTACTTCTGAACCCTGGCCTGAATCATCCTCATCTGGCCACAAGTCAGGGAAACTGCATAAGGAAGTGTGGGGCCCCTGACTATCCCAACAAGGTCACTGTGCATAGTGCCAACGTGAACAACAGCAAAAAGTAGCAAGTGCAGCAGTAGACTTCTCTACAGTGTTTCTCCCCCAGTCCTGGTGGGAGTGCCATGGTGCCCCTGGTGTCGGGGGCAGCTGGACACTCGTGCTCTGCGGACGCCCGCTGTGTGTCCTCACCCGTGAGGTGTGGGGTTCTCCGCCCCCTCGCTGACTCCTCTGCTCTAGCTGGACTCCCTGTTCTTCTGGTTGCGCATCAGGGGCCGGTGGTTGCTCAGAAGGTCCATGGAGTGCTGCCAGTGCCAGCAGGAGCGACAGTAGTACTTAAAGCAGGCCTGAGGAGAACACAGGTAGTAGTGAGCTTAGTGTGCGCACTGTGGTGAACATACATGTGCATAAACATTAATACCATAAAACTTCATTTACACAAATGTATGCTTCTTGAATAAGTAGGAGGCCTTAGTGGATAGATGTCTAATCATGTTCAAGTATGCCAGATACAGATGTAATCCTAGCTTCACATCAACCCAACGTCATAACACACCTGGTCCCTGCAGAAGAACGGCCCGGGTTGGCGACTGCACACCTGGCACATGGAGTCCTCCAGGTAGGGGTCGATCTGAACCTGAGGGACATCAGTGCTTATATTCAGACCATTGAGAGAAGGGCAGAATTACCCTTCATTACAATTCTTCAATGATAATATGCCATAACACTTAAATATAAACACATGTAACGTGTTGGTCCCATGTTTCATGAGCTGAAATAAAGGTCAGATGTTTTCCATACGCACAAAAAGATTCTCATTTTGCCCACGTGTTTACATCCCTGTTAGTGAGCATTTCTCCTTCGCAAAGATACTCTTTCAACGCACAAATATATGGTGGAGATGTGAGGCCCATTTTTTAAAGGTGTCTGACCAGACATATCTGTATTTCCAGTCATGTGAAATTCATAGATTAGGGCCTCATATGAACTGTAACTCAGTAAAATCTTTGAAATTGTTGCATTGATATTTTTTGTTCACTATAGTTGAAAGCAGTCAATGCTGGTCACGTGTTTAAAACCAGACGGCTCTTACCTTCTTTGTAAACTTGGGGGTTTTGATCTCTACAAACGCTGCACACACAGCCTTCAGGTAACTGCGCTGGTTGTTGAAGGTGACGCGCCCAGAACCTGTACATCATGAGATTAAGGAAGGGTTGATACCATTACACCCTCTATAGCACCCAGCCAGCCTACAGCACCCAGCCAGCCTACAGCACCCAGCCAGCCTACAATGCAAGGTCAAACCCAGACAGAAAGAGGCTACTTCTTAAACTCTTTACCTCCAGTTATCACAAAATGCTCTACAGATACCCAGCCGAAAAGTCAAATGGCAAGCAATGCAGAGGCAGTACCTGTCAACGTACATTACTCTTAATGACTGCTGCATTTCAGACAGTTACAGAACACACCCCATAGACATTCACAATAAAGCTACATCAACCAATATAATCCTACAGTCATGGCAAGTCACCGCCAGTCTTTCAACGGTAATATCTCACCTATCGGGTACTTGTGCTTGTCCGTGTCAATCCCAGCGTACATCACTCCGCCGAACAGGTCATTCATGATGCTGGCCAGGGCCTCTGCGTTGAGCATGCCGTGCAAAGCACCCACAAACACAGTCTTGCTGGGGTCCAGGCGCTGGGAGGGGCAGCGCACATAGTTACTGTCAGAGATCACCCAGGGGATCACCTGCACCTGTGAGATCAGAGAGGAGGAAGTGTCAAGGGGTGTCGCAGTAGTCTAGCAGTATTTTTCCTTAACATTTCAGATGTTAAACGTTTGTGGATATCCTGTTAAAATATTTACCTCCGAGCTCTTTTCCACTAAACCAGTGGTTTTCAGAACCTCTACAGGCCCCCCCAACAGAGGTCTCATTATTTTGTTGCAGCCCTGAACTGGCTCATCTAAGCTAACATGTTTTTTTTATGATTGGCTAAATTATCCATGGTAATGACATTTGATTTAAGACTCCTTGAAGTATTAAAACTATTAATACAAATTATTTGATTAAGCATTCCTGCCATTAGTCCATAGAAATGCATTGAAGAACAGATCCACTACATAGGACAGACTCACCCCCCCCCAAAAAAATGAAGTTTATTCTGAAGTGTGTCCTGTAGAGCTTTTTTTTTTACATGCATTTAACCTCATTTTAGGAACTAAACTATTTCCATATATACTAACATTTTTTAAAAACTTGTTCTAGGTACCTTCAGATAAATCTTGAGGCTTGTGGGTGTACATGTTCGAGAGAGGCTCAAATAGTTCAGACACTACAGACAGAAGTTGGCAGATCTCTAGTTTAAAGAAACATTTTGATTGGGATTTGTTTTATTATGTTTTATTGAAGCTCACACTTGAGAAAAGGGTAGAGAATTTGAACACAGCAGTTTGTCAAAAACCCCAGGCTGCGGTCACTAGGACACACACGCACCCCCACTCACATCCTTGCAGCGCATCCTGCGGCTGGACATCTTGAAGTAGTATTCTCCGTTCTCCTCAGGGTGGAGCAGGTCCTGGGTGCAGGCCTGGAGCAGCGCACGAACAGACTTCTCGTTCTCAAACACAAGGTAGACGTAGCCTACAGCAGAGCACAGCAGAGCGTCAACACAAGGCGAACTGACACACAGGGAGTTTGCTAGTCTATTAGGGGTCGAGAGAACTAGTATGGTGTATGTGAACAAATACATTCCAATTAGTGTTGCTCATTGTTTATTCTGAATTGTTAGTGAGTCCTCAAGTGATACGATCCACTCAGACCTCCATTCTGAAGACAGCAAGGTGAGCAGTATTCTCAAACTCTGTCAACATGGTAGACCAAGAAACCCAGAATATTCCACTTCTTGAACAAATCACACATGTTTGTGTGTGATAGGGATGGTGGGAACCATTGAATGACCAAGTACACATGTGTCTAAACTCACCATCCCACTGCGTGCCCAATGCCCACCGCTGTGCCACCTTAGAACCATAAGAGTAAATATCCTACCAGCCTGTCATTACCTTTGGGCATATTACCTTTGGGAGGGCAACGAGGATGCTTGCCATCCTTACCGGGCCACTCCACACTCAGAGGGCCGTAGCCACTGAACGTGTTGATCAGACCAGCTGGAGAGAAAAGGATCGGCAGTCAAAGACCAGTAATAGGTCAGTTAAACAGAAACAGTGTGCTGTAAACCAATTAGATTCAAAATTGTTAAACATTGTTCCTCTCCAGGTTTTTGTCTACTAAAATAAGACAAGAGACAATTTAATGCCATGGAAACAGTGAAGCAGCTGTACCTTCAGTGATATCCCAGGGTACTCCTCCCAGGAAGACCTTGTATGAGTACAGAGGGTTCTTGTTGTTGCGGGGAGGAAGTTGTCCACTCCAGGTGAAGGTGGCTTCATTTACAGCTGAAGGGAAAGTCGAGACTGAGCTGGTTAACAGCAGTAGAACGTGTAGATTCAAAAGAAAGCTGAGCGTGTTAGCATCATCCCATACCGGCTGCCTGCCTGTGCAGACGGGCCTCCCTCTCGATGCTGAAGGGGTCGTCAGGTGTCTCCAGCAGGTCCAGGCTGGGCCATATTGAGGCCCCGGGCCAGCGGCGGGACAGGGCCGTGGCAGAGCTGGTGGCGCTGGGCGGTGGGGTGAGAGGGGAGCCGTGGTCCTGGTAGTCCAGCCTGGAGCCCAGAGAGCTCAGCCTCATGGAGTCCTTCTGCATGTTGGACATGAGGAAAGGTAGGGGGGGAGAGATCCTCAGGGAGGACTGGTTGGGAGGAGGGGGTTAGAGATATTCCTTCAGATCATCAGAAAGATCAGAAAATCGCCATAAACTAAAGCAAAACAAAATATGACATGACCTTGAACAAACTAAAAGTGTGACCCTAAAAAGAACATGAAATCTCAACCATGACAATCATTTGAGTGGAATTTACAGTTACATCAATTCAAAAAGCACTTCAAGTTTACAACCATCCCCCCCCCCCCCCCCCCCCCCCCCCAAGTACACAGATACTTACGAGCAGGTCCGAGAGGTGGTCTGAGCCGGAGCTGAAGCCGCTGGTTTCAGAGTCTACAGGGCTGCTGGAGCGCGAGTCTAGGAAGCAGCGTGAGTCCAGGCGGCTGGTCATGCGAGCCATGCCGGGGAACTTCTCCAGGAAGTCAGCTGCCGTGCCCATGGGCTCACTGGGGGGGTTATAGCCAAGGGGCTTGCCCAGGATCTGGCCCAGGGGACTGCCCAGCATGTCCAGCACTGAGACCATAGAGTTTTAATCAGATCTTACAACTAGCAGCATCAGAGGCTGAAGCTGAGATAAGGCTATTCAACCAGCACTATCACTTTCCTACCCGTTAATCAATTTCAGTCCACAGCTCCCAGATTAGAGAGCATAAAAACCAGCAGATAGTTACATTCATCTGATATGATATTTATGTGACCCATTTGTAATGTATAGGGAATCCACTGTTGTAGGGCCCACTGTCAAAAACAGGAAAATAATCTGGGAGCCCATTTTTATCTACTAGTTACAAAATGGATGCTTTCAAGTGAGCAACTGTGACTGATAAACCATCAGGCCTTAGCATTGTGGCCATCTGTCCATTCTAGATTAGAGTTCTGCCACACTGCCAGTTTCTTAGACTATGACGAGACGCTCAGCATTTCAGCTGATTAGCCAAACACAGCCATTTTAAAATGCATGACTAAATAGTTTCCATTGAACTCGTGGTACCAAGACGTTGAAAGGAGAGATAATACACCATAAGGCAAAAACCAGAGAACAAGGTTAAAACACTAACATCTTGCTGTAGTTGCTATGCAACATTCCATAATGAAACTATAGGTGTAACGTACAAGTAGTATGGTTACCATCCTACAGCATTAGAACTTCATTGGTTGTAAGGAGCTAGGCAAGCCCCGATCATTGGGCTGATCTGACAACGCGGACTGGATCAGCTGACAACCACACCAAATATTTACTGTGGGTCTGTAGCTGTCCCAGTGGGCTGAACATCGAGGCGCCAAGGGAATCTGACTGTACTGGCCCACTTTAGAACCCCCATTCAGGGCAGTGCTGTTAACAAGTTTGTGTCTGGGATTGTATGGATATGTTGTGACGCAATCTCATCACAAGAACTGGGTCAGTACAAAGTGAGATGGGAAGCAACACTGAGTGGAGGCAGGGTAATGTCATTAAGCTAAAACATGGAATGAGATAATCCACAAAACACATAATTATGTACAAGGTGTTTGAGGGAGGTACCTCAACCTCTCATCCTGAGGGGAAATGCAGAATTTAAGTCACTTAATTAGGGACACTACTGAATCTGAAAAACAAGTTAAATTGAAGTTCACCCTGTCTGGGGATATAAATAGCAGGTTCACAGACAACGGACAAACTGCCTCATCATTCTCTGCAACAGCCTGATGAAAGATCTAAATCTAGGGATGACAATAGCTCAGTATCACTAAAATACAACAGACCGAACCCAAGAGAAACCTCCAATGCCAACACCTGAACGGAAGTGATTACTGATAATGCAGCATACCATCTCAAAGCCATAGCAAGTTACATTGACAACACAACACCTAACTAGGCTATAGCATATATCTGCTGTTCCCACTATTATGACAGGGCATATTGGAACAGGTCTTACAGTAGACTAACAGGACAGCCAAAGACTTTGTTAATGTACTTACAGTCTTTACTTAAATGTACACTTTGTCAACAGTATATTTGAATATTCAATACAAAGGAAGTAATCCAGTACTCACTGGAGGTAGAGCTGGTGTGGGCTTGGGAAGCGGCAGTGGTGTGTGTGTCCGTGTCATGGCTGCTCCAGGGGCGCTCCCAGCCGGACAGGCTAAGGGACTGGAGGCCCAGGCCCAGGTCGTTGACGTCTGGCAGGCCTCTGGAGGAGCCCTCGTGGAGAGAGCTTCCGCTGACACTGCTACTGGGGAAGAGCATCCTGCTGCCTCCTGCAGCCAGCTCCGATTCCTGCAGGTCTGTGGACGAACGAGGAGAGAGAGATGAGCTAATAAACAGTTAAGCACCCTGCATCTACCCGAGGGAAGAGGACATGAGAAGGGAGGGGGTGTCGAGTGAAATGGCTTCGCTTTCCCAAAAACATAATCTTACTGATATAAATGAAGTCAGACTGTAGCAACCCTTCCCTGCATGTTGATCAGGTGAACCTGCTGCGACTGTGCCCGTTGCAACTGCCATGCATTTCCATCTGAATCACTGACCGACTTAGCATGTGACCGGACTGCTGATTCACTCGCACCCCCCTGCTAATGACATCAGCTCACCCACCACCCCCCCTTCCGTTTCCTCTAACTGGGTAATGAAAAATTCCTGTTGGAGATATTCTCAGACTCCCCCGGCACAGCGTCCGTCAGCGATGGAGGTGGCAGCCAGCCGCTGCTGCTAACAGTGGCTCTAGCCTAGTTTCCTGAGTGAGCTGGCAGAGAGATGCAGCAGACAGAGGGAGAGAGTCATGAGCAGAGAAGGTGGGGGACCGGCAGAGAGGGGTGTGGTAGTGTTCTAGCTGCAGGGTAGGAGGGGGCACTGCGAGCAGAAATCCCTGGTGTATTGAGCTGGCTGGCTCACCCTCCCAGATTTGCCAGTGTCACAGACACACAGAAGCTATAGTCGCAGCAGCTGACTGATCAGAAGTAGGAGGACAGAGTGATTTGCACTGCCAGCTTGCCCCATTGCACTTCAGGGCTGGACAGCATCCAACTGCTATCTACAGTCCTGATTCAGCAACTCAAGGCTGGGCAGAGGAGAGGGGTGGTGGTTGGGTGGAGGAGGATAGGCCATCATTGAAGCTTTGTTTCTAGCTGGATTAATATTCCCAGATTTACAATGCATCATTTACACCCAATCTCAAGGAGGGATGATTGTTGTAACCTTTGTAAAATGTGAAAGTCATAATCATTTTTTTATGCTGAAACATAACAATTTACAATCATACTAGCCTATGATAAAATTAAAATATGCCCCAAGTCTGGTTACACAGTTGTATGGAAGGTTCATAATAAGGCATGACAAGTTGGTCAAAAACCATTGGTGCCAATTGAGTTGAAGCCATACAAATAAAAGTGTAAGATGTTTTGCAGCCTGGTCTCAGACTAGACGTATCATAGTAAATGTAAATACTGATTGCAAAGAATATTATGTAACGTTTGGTACAGTTACATAAAACCAATCTAATTTAAGGTGGTTGGTCAGGGTGGGCATTTAACATGAACATCTAGCAACCCAAAGGTTGTGAGTTTGAATCTCACTGACAACTTTAGCATTTTGCAACTTCAACTACTTTGCAACTACTTAGCATGTTAGCTAACCCTTTCACTAACCCTAAAATTATCTATTTTAGATAATTCTTTAACATAACTCGTAATATATAATCCAAAAGAGGTGATGACGAAAAGTAATATACTAAAAAGTGTGTCTCGGATTTACACAGAACACAAAATGCTCTGAGACCAGGGTGCATTTTGGCATTAGCCTTATATTAAGAACTTTGAATATAACAATGTTACAAGTTATAATACAACTATCTTTTCAATTCATTAGAAACTACAAAGTGGCCACGCTGGGTGGCCCAGTGCATGACTGATTTGAAAAGGAATATGTCAGGTTAAATACAGAGTAGAATTGCAGTGGCTGAGAGTCTTGGCAAAGACCTCAAGCTCTAGAAAGCTTAGCCTACAAGTGCTGCAATGCTGCAGACGATGCAGCATGAATCAGCTGTTCCCACTATTATGACAGGGCTGTGGTGTAGACTACACAAAGCCATTAAAAAGGGGAAATTGTATGTTTAGTATCTTAATAGTTTCCCCCTTTACTGCCATTGAGTACAAGCATAACGATGTGTCATTCCAAGGTGCACGTGCAGCGAGAAAGTTTACCGGTCAGGAGCATGTCTAGCTTTCCCTTGGTGCCGGATGTGGTGCACACACCAGTAAAATCCAGAGAGTTGCCCAGCATGGTGTTCATTCTACGATATATGTCCGCGTTACTGCAAGTGGACAAGGCCGCAGATTCTGGTGCCCAATTGTCATGGGGTCGAAGTTCGTCTCTCTAGAAATGAGAACAAACTTGTTAAAATATCAGTTTGATGTCATTCAAGTAATGTTTGTTAACATTTGAACATGTTAACATTTGAAGTTAAAATATATGGCTTCGTAAGCTACATCGATCACCCTGGATAATACATATTCTAGGTTTATTTTCAGGCCAAAAAGTCTCGATATTGTCTTTTTGTCCATTTTACACAGATTTAGGCCTAAACCTATTAGGCTAGCAGTAGCAGACTACTTTTAATTGTAGCCTAGGCCATTATGCTTTTCATGTGCTACTGTTGAAAGACAAAAACCATTGAGCGAAAATACAACTACTCGTTGGTGTTTTTCTTACCAATGAAAACGCCATGGTAGGAAATATCTAACAGAAATGTTTCAAACAACCGCCACTCAAGTCGAGGACATACTTATGAATGTAGTCGGTAGACAATTATCCACATTGATTAGGAAAACGTATGCCTATCCAATCAGGTGATTTGGGCGGTACCATTGCCAAGTACTTTCCCTGCGTTCATAACCAAGTGTGAAGATGGTATTTACCGCATATGGCCAGGCGAGTACACTGCCCCCCTCGCATTGAAACCGGTGTACCTCATGCATTGTTAGCAGAAAACAGGATCCCCATTATAAGTGAATGGAAAAATGTCAATCTTTGTGGTCAATCTTCGTGTAAATAAACCGTTTTTTCAAAGACAGTCATGGTGCCAAAAATTGCTTCGAATACAACAGATGTATGTCCTTGAACCGAGTATTTTAAAATATCACATAGAAGAAGCTTTATAAGGATAATATAGTTGCTAATGGCAGCATCAGGTGTAAGATCATGTAAGGCGGCCCCAGCAAAATAAATAGTGGGGGTACGCCGTTCCGGTAAAACACGAGCCTACCACAATAAACTGTAGGCTACTACACTATTATTTATCATTAGCGCATGTCAGAGGCATGACAAATTAGTGAATTAGATTTAAAAACGGGTGGTATAGCCTACACACCAAAATGCGATGTGGTTCGATGAGAAGACTGCCATTTTGCCAAGGCAGAGAAGAGTGGCCGACATCGAGACTTGCGGAGACAACTGTGGACACATAAATTATGTCCTAATGACCATCGCCAAATATCCTTACCCTTTATGTTGTTTTGTGTTAAATATGTCTCGTTCTATTCACCACTGTTTGGAGGCTGGAAATATGTTGCGAGTGGATGAACGTGTGGAGGTAGCCTAGTAAAGGAGCCCTTTGAAGTTATTGATAATCAGATGAAAACATAATGCCTGGTTGTGTTTATGCCACAATAAAAAAAATAGCACATTTTAGAAGTTAAATGACAAATCTTTACGACTTGGCCCATATCGATGATATTGAATTAATATAATTATATGATTAGGCCCATGCAAATATGTGTTGCACTCGCAGAGTGTGCACACATGAGGTCCCGTACTGGGAATAAATGTAATCTACTTTCACCCCTGGGCAGCCTGCAGTAACCCAGTTGTCTTCAATTTGAGTTCGTCAATGAGAGGGGGCAGCACTGAGCTAGCCTGTAACGTCACTTCCTGGAGTGGCTCAAACTGCGCATGTTATTTCCGCGTTCAAAACAACAGGGAACTCGGAATTGGGAAATTTAGTTTTTTTTCCTTCTTTTTTTTAATTAACAACAAATCAATACAGAAAGTACATGAGGGAACACAAATATATAGATTATATACAATGGACAATCGAGCTAGGGGGTACAATATCACATTACAATTACACAAGGACCTTAAGGGACATACATACACTTACAATTCTAACAGCTTTTTTGTTAGTAGAGGATTTAACTGCTTTAAAATACAGTTACATTTCTTTTTGTAGGGTAAGATAATGTGGTTTTTTATTTGTAATTGTACATTTGTGTATATGAAATTTGGCCAAAAGAATAATGAAATTAATTACATAAAAATGTTTCAGCTTATTTCTATCGTATGTAAAGAATCCAAGCAGTACATCTCTCCACAATAGTGTAAAATCTTCATAAATGTGTTCAATTATAAATCTACTGATGTCTTGCCACAGTTTTATTACATTAATAAAATGCCCAAAAAAAGATGCAACACTGTTTCTGGGTGGTCATTACAAAAGGAGCAATTCAGTGGTTGGCAGGATAATATTTATGAATAATTTCAAAGGAAACTTCCTTAATTTTGTTAACAAGTAGGTACGTGTGTGGCAACATCCAAACTTTTTTCCAACAGATATTATCAATAAATCCATTCCAATAAGGCATGACATAAGGTATACAACATCCTGCTGAAATAAGGTTCGTATTGCTCTGTTGTTGAATGGACCAAAAGAGAAACAAATCTTTCCTACTGATGAGTCAACAGGGTCAATAGAAGGTAGGCTCTAAGGGTCAGGTCTTGACATGTTCCTGAATAACAGAGCAACACCTGAGGAAATGGCATCTAAAACAATTGCAAAATCTTTAGGTGTTACAGGGACCTTGTAAAGTGATACGAATTCCTTATAACTGAGTAAAAGACCCTCTGCATTTAGCAGTTGGCTCACCAATAGGATATTATTTCAGAACCCAATATTCTAAAAACAAAGAAGTATTTTTACACAATATATTCCGATTATTCCATATATAATATCTGTGTGGAGAATTTTTTTTATAAATTAAGGACCATGACAAGAAAACCTGCCGATGAAAAGCAGAAAGTTTCACTGAAATTTTGTCAATATTATAATTGCAAAACAACATGAAGTTAAGGTCACCAAAAGTAGAGAAGACATGATGAGGAATAAAATTCCAGATAGAAGTGGGTCTTCTTAGGAATTGTTTTATCCAATTGATCTTAAAAGTATTATTTAAAGTAGTAAAGTCCAGAAAATTCAGTCCACCATTCTCATAAGTGTTCATTACAACAGTTCTCCTAATGTAATGGGTACGGTTTCTCCACAGAAAGTTGAAAAGCATCTGGTCTATCTCCTTGTTTATTTTACTGTCGAGATATAAAGATAGAGCGCCATATGTTAGTCTAGAGATACCTTCAGCCTTGGTTATTAGGACTCTACCTTTTAAAGATAAGTCCCTATGTAGCCATTGATTTAGCTTCTTCTGGGTATTTTTAATAAGAGGGTTAAAATGTAGTAAGCCTCTAGACTTTTGATCCTTTGTAATGGTTATGCCTAAATATGTAAGTTCTTATTTTACTGGAATAACATAATATGAAGGTGCCACACAATCTTTGACAGCTATGAGTTCACATTTATTAATGTTAAGATATAGACCAGACGCTTTGGAAAAGGATTGTATCACATTGATCGATATGGGAATTTGGTTAGCGTCTTTCAGAAAAAGTGTACCAGCTATGGAAACATCTTGTACAGGACTATTATTTAACGAATTTGCAAGAAGTTGGGTGATTAATAAAAACATGTATGGGGAGATAGGACAACCTTGCCTAATTCCTCTCTTTAACTCAAATCTAGGTGAGGTGCCATATTTCAATTTGATAGAGCTGTTACTATTTGCATAGAGAGTATTAATAGTCTTACAGAAAAAATCCCCAAAGCCAAGTCTCTCAAGGGAGTGGAAGAGAAACTGATGCTCTACTGTGTCAAATTTTTTATAAAAATATAATAATATGAAGCTACCCTCAGTTATTAGGTCTGAGTAGTCAAGTATGTCTAATACTAGTCTGACATTGTTAGAAATATGTCTGTTCCTCATGAAGCCAGACTGTTTCATCAATGATTGCATCCAGGACTTCTTTAATTATTTTTGCAAGTAGTAAGGCTAATATCTTATAGTCATTATTAAGAAGACAAATTGGATGCCAGTTATCGATGAGCAGCACTTATTTTTTAGGCTAGGTATCAGTGTTATTAACCCCTGACTCATTGTAGGAGGGAGAACATTGTTTTTAATACTCTCTAAAAAAGACTTCAAATAGGAAGGGAGCTACCTGTTCAGAAAATCATTTGTAAAATTCTGATGTAATTCCATCAACACCTGGTGATTTATTGTTCTTTAGATGTTTGATAGACTCTAATCTCTTCAACTTTGATGGGTTCATCACACTGTTTAGATTCTATATCACTGATAGAGTGAACATTATTCGGGTGAGGTAAAAAAACACATCTGTGGATTCCTGACAGTACGTAGAGCTATACAATTTTCTGTAAAAATTGCTACAGTATTTAGCAATTCATTTTTGGTCATCTGTAATAACACCATCAATGTTTAATTTATGGATAGTGTTATTTTTAGAGTGAAATTTCTCAAGTCTGAAGAAATAGGATGAATTCTGTTCTCCCTCCTCAATCCATTTTTTCCTAGATCTAATAAAGGCTCCTTCTGCTTTTAATCTATATATATTATCCAGTTTATTTTGTAACTAAATTAGTTCCATCTTCTACTCCCCCGAGAGGCCGGCTGGGGACCTCTGAGAAAGGGAAGTTATCTTAATGATCACCTTTTCCTCCTCAGCTCTTCTGGTCTTAGCAAGATTACTACCATATTTTCTAAGGTATTTGGACACCTCAAATTTAAAGAGCTCCCAGTTCTTGCAATAAGAGTTGGGAAATCAAGCTCCGAAGGGTCATCCAATTCGGGAATCCAACTCTGGAACCCTGCTTCTTTCCAGAGCTCAGACTTTCCGACCTGAAGATCACTGACGCCATGATTTGACATCGTATATTTCCGAGTTCCCAGTTGTTTTGAACGCGGCTTTAACTTTATTTGGCTTCAATACACTATCGAGTGTTCACAGGATGAATGGTGTCACGTGATCGATGGCTTTGTCCATTCATATATACAGTCATTGCATACGACTGGGAAAAATCCACTTGAACTATTAATTATTAGTGGGTCACTCATCTATCATCCATGAAGGCCAAATTCTCTGATATCTGACGTCACCTACTAAGGAAATTACCTAGATAACAGCATGTTCAGCAGTTAAATGCAACAACAACACATTATTTATTAAAATTCTATCTATTAATAGTAAACTAGTGCATTAGATACGGTCTACTATGGTCAGGACACAACTAGGGGCCAAATTCTGAAGTTGTACAAGGTGTTGCTAGGCAAATAAAATGATAGTGACATTATTTTGTGTAGAATGTTCATTTGCAGGTAGAAATGTGTTCAACATCCAGTTAATTAGCTAGCAAGTTTACTAGATAGCTACATCTGTTCTCTAGCTAATCAAACCATCAGTCCTAGCTTGCTATTATGAAAATCAATTTCAACAATGCCAGTCATGTTTTCAATTTGACTTTTGCTTTTAAAAGCAGCTCAAACATAGAACATGTAAAAAATATACTATAGTCATTGAATTATACCATGCTAATATACTGTGCATTATTATGGGAAATAATTCACACTATAGAAGGCCCTTCAAGACAGTCAGAAAGGAGTATTCAACAATGCCATGGTATTACAGTTATTATAAACTGGGCGGTTCGAGCTCTGAATGCTGAAAGCTGTGGTATATCAGACCGTATACCATGGGTATGAGAAACATTTATTCATACTGCTCTAATTACATTGGTAACCAGTTTAAAATAGCAATAAGGCACCTCGGGGCGTTTGTGATATATGGACGATGTATCACGGCTAAGTGCTGTGTCCTAGCACTCTGCGTTACGTCGTGCGTAAGAACAGCCCTTAGCCGTGGTATATTATCCATGTACCACACACCCCCGGGCCTATTGCTTAAATAAACATTTCAGACTTTTAGAACCCATAACAGATTGGTGATGCTGACACATAATGTTGAATATCTAACGCCTGACTCTTACAACTGTTGCAGTTTAGAGTGTCTGGGTGATATATTTTCCCTAGCAACAGCATTCAACTAACAATAGTTTGAAATGCCAACCATATAAAATTGCTCTTCAATGTCAAGTTCAAAAGTTCAAATCCCCTTGTAGTAAGGTTCCCAAAGCACACACATCCCTGGGTCACTCGTCTTTTCAGTTCACTGCAGCTAGCGACTGGAACGAGCTGCAACAAACACTCAAACTGAACAGTTTTATCTCAATATCTTCATTCAAAGACTCAATCATGGACACTCTTACTGACAGTTGTGGCTGCTTTGTGTAATGTGATGTATTGTTGTCTCTACCTTCTTGCACTTTGTGCTGTTGTCTGTGCCCAATAATGTTTGTACCCTGTGCTGCTGCCATGTTGTGTTGCTGCCATGTTGTTGTCATGTGTTGTTACCATGCTATGTTGTTGTCTTTAAGTCTCTTTTCATGTTGTGTTGTCTCTCTTGTCGTGATGTGTGTTTTCTCCTATATTTTAATTTAATTTATTTAAATGTTTAAATCCCAGCCCCCGTCCCCGCAGGAGGTCTTTTGCCTTTTGGTAGGCCATCATTGTAAATAAGAATTTGTTGTCCAGACAGACTGGTGTCCAGACAGACTGGTGCCCAGACAGACTGGTGTCCAGACAGACTAGTGTCCAGACAGACTGGTGTCCAGACAGACTGGTGCCCAGACAGACTGGTGCCCAGACAGACTGATGCCCAGACAGACTGGTGTCCAGACAGACTGGTGTCCATGCTGATGCTGAAAATGCCCAGGCTGTAGAGGAAACCAAAGTTAATCACACAGCTGTATAGGTTTTATTTGACTATTTTAAGACACATAGCTGCAGCCAGAGCCTATAGGCTTATGTTTACATTGTATAGACAAAGCTAATTGTATAATATTGTGAGGACTGGACTCATTACCAGGCAGCAGAGCCAAAGCAACAGTGTTATATATTATTATTTTCTACAATTTCTTATTTATGTTAATGTTAGTATTCACTTAAGATTCTATAGAAAATATTATGTTCAATAAATATGGCATGTTTATACCTCAGTCTGTTCTGTATAGGTCTACTTATTCTTAGACCGACAGATTTTAAAGGAGGGAGGATTGTACTGGGAGCACTGAAGTGTCAGGTGTGACTGTGTGGCAATGAACAATGGTTTACATGTTCTCACGGGTCAGGGAGGAGGGCCCCTTAGCAGATTGTTTCTTAGGGCCCCAGGGGGGTCAGGACCAACTCTGAATATTCTCCATATCCAATCCTCTCAGATGAACTCACATGTTGTCACGGGTCAGGGAGGAGGGCCCCTTAGCAGATTGTTTCTTAGGGCCCCAGGGGGGTCAGGACCGGCTCTGAATATTCTCCATATCCAATCCTCTCAGATGAACTCACATGTTGTCACGGGTCGGGGAGGAGGGCCCCTTAGCAGATTGTTTCTTAGGGCCCCAGGGGGGTCAGGACCGGCTCTGAATATTCTCCATATCCAATCCTCTCAGATGAACTCATGTGCCAAGGAGTGGAGGCTACAGGTTGTTAACAGATGGAGTCAGCCAACAACAGAACACATTTTATTACTTCAGTTTGTCACAAGGGGGCATGCTTACTCTACTAAAGTGAACATGGTTCTTGTGTGACTGCATACGTGTAGATGACGCACTTGTTCCTCTCTCATGGATTTGTATAAGTATCTGTAGTTGCTTTGGAACTTGTCACTATTGTCACTATTTCGCTGTTGGTTAGGGCTTGCAAGTTAAACATTTCACTGTACTGGTGCTGTACTTGTGCATGCAACAAATACAACTTTAAACTATTCATTTTTCCTTTCAAATGCAGACTGTTGGCCATTGACCACCATGCCAAAACATTCCATATGTAAACCTGCCTATCTGAGTGGTTATGAATAATGTACATTTCCCCTAATGGATGTCACCATAAGGGAAATTTCAATTGTTATATTACAGGGGCAACCTCTAGTCTAACCTATTCAAACAAGTATCTAATGATACAAAAAAAACACACATTTTTTAAAAACCTTTAATTAACTAGGCAAGTCAGTTAAGAACAAACTCTTATTTTCAATGACGGCCTAGGAACAGTGGGTTAACTGCCTGTTCAGGGGCAGAACGACAGATTTGTACCTTGTCAGCTCGGGGGTTTGAACTTGCAACCTTCCAGTTACTAGTCCAACGCTCTAACTACTAGGCTACCCTGCCGCCCCACATGCACGTGTTTACAGTATATACAGCACCGAAACAAATAATTTGTTTTTGTGTATGTTCTTGTTTTAGCCTGTGACCCCCCCCCCCCCCATCCATCATGCAATCATAATTGATTCATCATTAATGGTATATGGTGAATTATTTCATTATAGTACTGTATGTCAGTTCATTGCTATTGTAATGGGGAACTAAAACTATATGCACATAATTAAATCTGTCACGCTTGCTAATATCAAATACTTGTTTATACCTGTTGTGAAAGTGATTCCTTTACAAACATACTAATTCAAATAGGCCTAGGTTACAAATCTACATAAGACCATTTCATTGATACATTCACAAACACTATATTTTGAATGACCAATCAGAATTCTGTTCATTGCTCACCGATTACAATAATGCCTTGGAAAGACTTCATTGTCGGATGTTTTTGACCTGCTACCTTTTACTTTCAGATTTGGTTGGTGCAGAAGATGGCCGCCGAAGCACCCATCTGTCCTTAATCCATAGCATGCATGATGTCACAGCAGGCGTCATCGATATCCTGTCAAATCAACTCTATTGCATAAAAGCACAGGTCTTGTGTTATGTCCCGTTTCCCTGAAGGTCAAGCTGCTGTAATGTGGGGCAAGCTACTGATTCTTCACTTTTTATGAACTCGAGATCGAATGTTTCATCCTGTTTGATCACAAACCACATCCAAAGTTGTGTAGAGTATGCTGCTGAAATCAGTTTCACCCATTGAGACGACTAGTCATTAGAGCAAGAGTGCCTACAACCAATATTTGTATTGACTGAACAGGCCAGGAAAGGCAGTTTGGTACTCTCATTTCTACCCCATGTGGATTAGTTTGTTGACAAGTCAGCATCTTAGCTTTAACGTTAAATTGTTTCATAGACTTATGGTTTATCATAGTTCAAATGATATTACTACCCTTCCTGGGGTCCAGAAAGTATTAACTAGTCATAAGCCAAAATTGTATTGAAAACCATGAATGCTTATTCTGGCCACAAAACAGACCATGAAATTGGACAGAATCCCAGCAGTGCATCACCCAATGTAAATAAGCAGCTGGTTCTATTGAAAATGGCCACTTAATCCCTTGAGAAGCCATCATGCTTGGTTGGGCAGAAACACATAACATCTTCAGAGGGCAGAGTGGGTGGTGTAGGTCAGCTCTACTGGTAATACAAAGAGACTAATAGAATAGTACGTTTAAAATGTATAATTGACCTGGAAACATCTGAAATTAAGCTCTGATGTACTGTAAAGTGAGTCAGCGAAAGCATAGTTTAGGCATAACACAAAGGACATGCATAGTTTAGACGTGGTTAATTCAATCAGAAAAATAATTGCATTCACTTTGTTTAATTCATAAAATGGGAACAGTTGTACATCTCATGTTCAGCAGATACAGAGACAAACTTATTCTAAACTGCAAACTTAAATTTCTCCATCCACCTAATCCTGCTAAACCATTAAAAAAAATGGCTTCCAAAAGCAACCCCTTCATGTTTGTAGTCCAGTTTCACATTCTGAATAAACATTTTACAGCAATTAATTTCTTAGCAGTCCAAATGGCACATGGGCCACTGTTAGAATTCTGTAATATTTCAGTAGACCCTCAAACAAATACAATTGCACTTTTTTTAAAAAGTACTTACAGGATTATAGAGCAAAACACCAAAACACAAAATACTCCTAAACAAACACACGTTCATTATTTAGTAGCACAAAATGCATAAATATACATTAAACAAAAGTACAAAAATACTTGTACTTTGCATTTGCTCAAATATACTCTTTATAGACATTGATATTTTGGGAGAGACTGGGATTGTCAGAACCTAGGGGTGCATTCTACAAGGTCCATGCAAGAGGAGCCATCTACACAACAGTCCATCTTTCACAGGTAAGACCAGGAATACACAGGAAGCAAAGGGGATTCATTGTCTGGACTTTAGGTCCAGATAAAGAAGCAACACAATCACTAAGAAAAACAAGGACACAGAACTCTGCTTTCTAATTCATGCCAAAAATACTCCAACATGCAAGGAGTGAACTCTTATCTCTCTAGGCCATAACCCAAGGAGTTGCTTTATAATGTATAACTTCTTCAGAGGGTTATTCTCTTCAGGTCGTTATTTGCTACGGCGTTTACTTGGCTCACGTGGAGGTTTGGAAGTGCTAAGATGGTACCGGAATAGTTGCCAAAAGGAAATCAGCTCAATCTGTCGATGGCAAGGTTGTCAGTTCAGACCCCTCCAGAGAACATGAATAGGTCTGTAATGCACATTTGTCCATTAAATAAACCTGATTAAATTAATGACGAGCTCAGTTAAACCTCCCTTCAACTGGACGGAGAAGGTATGGTTCCCAAAATACATCTGAAGGGGGAAATTGGACAAAAGTAATTTTCGATCATTTTAATGTAATCCATATTGTACGTTCTGAAAAACTTTTGATGAAAGCACTTGTATAAAGATACTCACTAAATATCTAACAGAACTGCCGGGACTTCCATCCTGGCTGGTTAGTTTCAGATGGAGTAGGGTACCAGCGCATCTAGAGAGACCAAACAAACCAGTCAGACAATAACAATTGATCGCATCCAGTGAGATTTCCCAGCAGGACTGTAGGAAACAAGACTTTAGACAGAAAGGAAAATAAATTAACGTTATCCTAATTGTGGACTGAAGTCTTGTCACCTATTGAAAAGCGCTAAAAGGATAACACATTTCAGAGATTTGGATGAACTGTTCCTTTAAGCAGTGGTCATTCATAGACCATAGGAATGTGGGTCACAGCTGCCCTATGACAATGAACAGTATCGTAACACAACATTCATGGAATAGCTTGCTTGTCGCATTTCCATGTGATCAACATTTCCATCTTAAAAGCAACTGATTGACAACTACCTTTCCATACCTCTGGTCCAACTAGTTTGGTTGGACTAAATGAGGTCAAACAGGTACACCATGGCACAGTACAAATTGACAGGAACAACAGTTCATACTTTGTATACGAGTTATTGCCTTAGGATTTCAAACAAAAGACACCTGAAATTTGACCATGACAGGGTGAACTACCGGTAAATGTAAGGTAAGCTTTGGTTTTGGAGACTTACAATTCATTGGTGGTTTGGCAAATATACGAAGTTCAGTGTATTTCCCTCATTCATTCGACATGAGTGTTGGCTGGAACAAATTCAGAGCATTTGAGGGATCTTTCATCAGATGGCAATTAGGAACTCCCCTTTCCATTTCAAACAGAAAAGCTTGTTCCAATCAAGGACATGGACAGTAAGTTATCACCGCCAAAGAAGATTGTCATGACCGACAGTTTTCTCCCAGTAAATACCACACATTTCTGAGGTTGTTTTACCCAATGACAAACAATCGCTGCCCATTTCACAGGGTAACACTCCACCATGTTCATACATTACACAAGTGAGCTTGGCGTTGAACTTCAAATGACCCGTGGCAGAAAGTTTCCATTCTTGCCGGGCCTGACTACTGCAGTGTAGCCCATTGTACCATAACACCAGCACTTAGACCGCAATTAGCTAGCAATGGCAGGACTTCAGACAGTTCTCTGCCTCAGTTTGCAGTGAGAGCATTCCTACAGCACACCGATGGAAAGGCTGGTTGAAGGGTCCTATAGCTGGCTTCTTTATCATGGGCTAGTTTCCTCACAAGTGTCTCACTTAAAGGGAGAAGCAGTGGTGGAATTGAGGGGGAACCCACTTAGAACAGGGCCTAGTTCAACAGGGGACAACATTGTTGAAGGTTCGGATAGAAATATATAAAGAACACGCCTCTGACATGAAGCCGAATTGCAGCTAGAAATGTAATGAACAGATGTAACGTTTCAATGTTATCCTAGAGATTGTGGCCCTGGATTCCAGGTGTAAACTATGTGGCCGGCGATACGTCCATCAGTCTGTCCCCAAACCTCCCTACTTGGGTATTTCTGAGTGAAGTCCATTTCCATCACTGGGTAGGAGTGTCTCCTCCATCGATTTAGAAAAGGTAATTTAATATGATCTCTATGGTCTCCTCTCCCTAATGGCCCTACTGTGTGAGGCTGGATATGGACTTAACAGGAAGGAAGTGAACTCTGAAGGTGGGGATGCATTAAAGCCTCCCGTCACACTTGCAGCTTTCAGGCCCAGACACCTAGGAAGCAGTGGGAGCTATTCTCTGGTGAGAATCAATGAGAGGGGCTGTGAGGGCATGCTACTAGCGTAGAGAAGGGCATGCTACTAGCGTAGAGAAGGGGAGGCTACTAGCGTAGAGAACAGAGAAGGGGAGGCTACTAGCGTAGAGAACAGAGAAGGGGAGGCTACTAGCGTAGAGAACAGAGAAGGGGAGGCTACTAGCGTAGAGAACAGAGAAGGGGAGGCTACTAGCGTAGAGAACAGAGAAGGGGAGGCTACTAGCGTAGAGAACAGAGAAGGGGAGGCTACTAGCGTAGAGAACAGAGAAGGGGAGGCTACTAGCGTAGAGAACAGAGAAGGGGAGGCTACTAGCGTAGAGAACAGAGAAGGGGAGGCTACTAGCGTAGAGAACAGAGAAGGGGAGGCTACTAGCGTAGAGAACAGAGAAGGGGAGGCTACTAGTTCAGTGAGTCAGAAATAACTTCCTCTGTGGTATAAGTCAGTTTGAAGCTTAACAGAGCGTTAAAGGTAGACCATATGAGATTATACACATAGCGGGGCAATTTCCTGTTCACAGAAAACAAAATTCAGATCTGCCAAGAATGCAACTAACAGCTCATCCCAGTGGACCTGCCTCAAGTGCGCAAAAGAGCCAACAATTCTGTTGGGGTGACTTCCCACTTGCAGACGTCAATGCGTACGTGTTTGATGGCGTTGTATTGCTGAGTCGACCTTTAAGGATGGCGTCAAGGCATTGAATTGGCACTGGGCTAATGAGTCTCTGGGAGAATGTCAAGAGCACAAGGGCGGACCTATTGACTTCCATTCTTACTGAACTGCAGTGAGTGGAGAGATGGAAGGACTAAAGCGAAGAGAGACCAGTTGGTCCCGTACCTGGGCGTGGAGGGCTGCAGCAGCAGCAGCCGCTGCAGGATAGGCGAAGGCGCCGTGAGGGAGCCCGGGGGTCAGCTCCGTGGTGTACAGGGGGTACGGGGTCCACGTGTCCGGGGACGCTGGAATCAATGCCGCCCCCGTCAGGTCATCTGGAAACGTGCAGGAGGTAAAAGGGCCGGGGAAACAGTATTGGGTATAACAATTATCTGTTCAAATTCCCCCATTGACATTATCAGTAGTGCTTAGAGGCTGTTAACTGAATGAGCAGAAATCGCCGCCAACTAGAACATTGCACTCAAAACCCTACGGAATCCACTATACAGTACATGTGAACTGTAAAGTTAAAGTAGGAGCGTCATTGTCTTGCTTTCCTCTTTGCGTGAATATTCCTGATAGAAAGTATGAAGTATTTACGTTGGGCTGACTTAGTCAGCGAAGTTAAGCAATTACAGTCATAACATTGTAGATCTTTAAGTGGAAACAATATAACTAAACCCGGTAGAAGTCATCGCAGTACCATTTAAACATCACTAAGGTCATTAATGCCAGGGCCCTCCAGTGCCACCCCTCCCATCCAGGGGCAACAAGCAGGTGGATGGGCAAGAGAGGGGGCACCTGCAGTCTAGGCCGAGACAGACTAGCACAGATACTGTAGAAATTCTGGATTGAAGAAAAAAATTGATTAAACTCTACAGTCCGATGACTCATGCATGTGGCGGGTGAGTTAGTCTTCAGTTAGATTATTTCACCCAATTGTTGGGTTTACTGCAACGCGCCAAGCAAGAGAAAAGGGGGAATAACTGGCACAGTGGTGAGAGTGTGGGTCGAGGCTAGAGTGGTGTTGTGAAGCCGTAACAACTTACATGGGTCCCGTGCAATGAAGTGAGCTCCTAGAGCAGGGTGGATATTAGTGGGGTTCGGTGTGCCCATCAGCTTACTCTTTGCCATCTTCGTGTTGGCTTTAGCAAACTCTAAGCGCAGGGTCTGGGGGCACTCGGGGTCAAAACGGATGCCCTGAGAGGAGAGACGGGACGGGGACACAGTATTGTAAAGGTGGCCTAGGTGAGTCCAGGCCTAGGGCAAGTGTGTCAACAGCCTTACATGACCCCCTCTCCATTGGCCCCGCTCCAATACTTGTCCAATGCATATTTCCCCCCCCCACCTTCATTAAGGTAACCACTGATCTTATACGTGACTGGATAAGAAAAGTGAAGTTTCCCTTTTGTCTTGACCAATCCAACCGCATCAGATCAGTGACAACATCAAAGAGGAAAAGGTGGAAGGATGCATACTTTTTTTAAAGTAGTCTCACAGGGCACTAGTACACTCCTCTCCATGACTACTTAAGGACACATGGTTTGGGTAGGTACTCAGCACATTACTTCCACCATATTGAGCCCTTTCATGATGGAGAGAAGGAAACGAGGAGAGGAAGCTGTGAAAGACTTGGTCTTGGATGTGGTTGACCCTGGTTGTGTTTCTGTGCCCTAAGCATTGTGCCCACATGCAGGTGAGTATGTTGGTGTGTGTGAGTGCGAGACTGCTTACGTGGCTACAGGCTGTGATGTTCCTATAAGGAAGACTATGCTATGAGAGCTGTGTTAGATACAGCCAATGTGGCTACGTAGTGACAGAATAAGAAGTTATATTACAGAAGGTGTTCAAAACACTACCAATGTAGCTCTATATACAATATATTTATATGGCTAAGCAGTGATATGCAAATTAGGAGAGCTATAACGTATTACGAAAGATGTGTCCAATTATACCAAAGTTAACTACCGTAAGTCTACAGGATTCTGGTCTCTGTTTCCAAAAATGGCCCTGCCCTTGAATTGTAAGAGACAAAATGCTTTGTTTGAGTGATCAGAGGAACTCCGTTAGCCCAGCAGTGAAACCCCCCAACCATACCTCATAGGTTAGAAACAGGACAGAAGAGGTTGAGTCAAAAATGTAGCGTAACTCTTAACTTAAAGCCTGCATTATGACAGTTCTGTTTTGTATGACTCGATTACATAATGATTGTGTATGCCACCTTTAGGTCCAATCTTCTAATGATTCTAAAGACTTCTAAAAAGGATTATACCAAGTTATTAAGCACAATGCAGGCTTTACGCAAAGCATTACCATGTAGCTATATACCACAGAAAGAAACAAAGCAACACATTTTTGGGCAAAATCCTTGTGTCCAGGGTGGATGAAGACATTGCAACTATTCACGGCTACTGTCAACTGTCCGCCTGGTCTGATGCTTACGTTTAGTGCGTTTTTGGCAGCTTCGGCTCCAGTCCGATTGTCAAAGGTGACAAACCCAACTGGCTGGAAGAGAGGAGAGAACACTGAGACAAAGGGCCCCTAATGTCCACCTCAACAGGTTAGCATAGGAAGACTGCCCAAGTACACTTCAGGTAAATGGTCAGAATACAATGGGACTGAATCATAAATGCATTAGACAATTCACAACAGAAGCTAAACCACATAGGTTTAATATTATAAGATGAAAGCACGGCAACTGCATGGGAAGGTTGTTTCCTATTGAAAAATTATTAACTAGACCAATGTTAGCAATCCAACGTTAATTAGCCATGTAACACTTTTTGATTACCCAAATGGTGGTAGGAAAACTGAACAATGCCACTCAATCCAAGGTGTTCTCCTCATAAAGCCCTCATTTGGGGCCATGAGTCCCCTATAGTAATAACAGAAAGCATCTCACCTGTTTTGATGTCAACTTAATCAGTGAACCCTCATAACCCTGTAAGAGAAGACATCCAATTAACAACGATGAAGTCACATGCAGGAAGCCAGACATGCACTCACCTCAGACCTGTAATTAGGTATTTGTCTCATTTTAAAGGAACCCATTATATTTTACTGCATAGGTCCAACTGTATTTAATGTTAACTGATGCTCCAGCCTTCTCCTGAACTATTCCGTTTGTTGAAATCTTCCAACCAACTTCATAGGCTGTTCAACAACCAGTGAATTCATGTGAATCATTCTTAGTTGTTTTAAACGGGCCAAGAAATCTTTGGTTTGGATGTCAGTATGAGTCAGATTCCTGGGGAATGTAGGAGATTTGAGCCTGACTGGTATTGATGGATGAGAAGTCTTCTAATCCTGATATACAGACATGGGGAAATTAAACAACTTAAGACGATGTTAGGTTCGGAGTGTTTTCGT
Organism: Oncorhynchus clarkii lewisi; assembly: GCF_045791955.1. Classification (NCBI taxonomy): domain Eukaryota; kingdom Metazoa; phylum Chordata; class Actinopteri; order Salmoniformes; family Salmonidae; genus Oncorhynchus; species Oncorhynchus clarkii. The sequence continues at coordinate 37,054,823 of NC_092172.1, read as the reverse complement.
CCTTTCAGGAAATGCAAACCACCTTCAACAGAAATGTAACACTAAATGCATACAACTAATAACAGAGGCAGCTGAATCCCATCTACTTTGCTTCATACAAATCACTAAAAAGCATGTGGGCCTGTGTTTTTTTCCAGGACAAAAAACCTGTCTACAATATCTTTGCGTGTAGAAAAAGCAAGCTGGAAGGGTTGGGAGGTCGATTGCCAAAATAAAGCTTCAGATCCAATATACAGAATGATACAACAGCAGATAGTACAGACTACAACCAGTCTGACAAACAATATATCCAATGGAAACTAATCTATGAAAACAGGCGGAGAATGGACTGGTTTCAGTGATTTCATAGAATTGCTTTGAAAGCTTGTCATGAATCACACATGAAAGGAAATGGATGAATCCTAATCTTCTTGACCTGGAGGGGAGTTGGGTCACTGGGATAGTTGGCCAATAGCAGTGCTATTCATTTACACATTCCACAAGACCATCCATGTGTGAGGGATACCACTTCCATTTTGGTCAGGGAGGGTTAATGAAACTGTACATGTTGATTAATAATATACAATGTAGTGTAGATGAACAGTGATGTAGCGTTACTACTTTCAATATTTCTGGAGTCCTGTGTGGTATTGTAAGAAGGTAATAACAATATATAATTAATCATATGGGCATCTGCTTTGTAATAACGTCAAACTAAGGTAGCTACATTAGCACCCGATGAAGAAGATGTTTGTTAAAACATTCTGTTACAATGACAATACTACTGATATGCATTTTGTTTATTCTCATTATGAAATGTTTTAATATAAAAATGCAGGAAACAGAACAGAAGAGCCAATGACAGGAGTGGACTGTCTGCCGTCTCCGTTGCAGTGGACAACAAGTTAAATACGGAGGCCAAATTCTTCCATCGTCTCGGAAACTAATCTCATGCTTACCTTAAATGGTCTGAACAGCAGGTACAGTTCACGAGGTTTGATATCCACTGGCAGGCCACTAACAAAAAGTGTTCGTACCTGGAAAACAAAACAGTATAGTGTATCTCCAGGGCCCCGTTTATTTAAAAGTTATCAATCCGGGTTTCGCCTATCGGACAGGGTTAAATGCATAGAAACGGAATGGATAGAATGGACTAATCAGCATTCTACGTCTGCACATTTACTGCTTTCCGATAAGTAAAATACGGCTAGATGGCTTGAAAAATTGTCCAGAGCATGGGATTCAAAATACCATTTATTTGATAGGAAACCAATATTTAGACATTAATAGAATCAAGCATGACAATGAGAAGACTGTATGGAAAGTGGTCCTGTACAGTTCAGTTGGTAGAGCATGGCGCTTGAAACCGGTCACCCATACATAAAATATCAGACAAGCATGACAGTCACTTTGGATAAAAGCGTCTGCTAAATGGCATAATGCATACATATATGAATCGTGTCTGAAGGACGTAGTCAATGGCCAGGTTCTACTCGTTTACATATGGGATATCGTGCACATAAACTTTGCCCTGAAAATGGAGCGCCATCTTGATTTAAAGAATTTGCGGAATCAGGTTTTACTGCTTGGCTAAAACACAAACCTGCACACAGACGGTCGACGGCCGGGGAGGATTGTCCACCTCTGATGCAGTTTTTAATATCAACACTAATTCTAAAAGTCTCTGTGCGGGACAAATGGCAGTTCCTACATTCATCTCTTAACAGACTAACCTATTCCTAGTTGACTGAATAAAGATCAATACCACTTGCTTACATGCTGACCACAACGGTCACGTACGCAAAATAAATTCACACATTATTCAATCATTGCACAGAACACACTGCAGGTCCTGCCACTTCCTTTCTCCTCATTGGTTTATAGAAGCATATACCCACGTGCCATCTTCTCATTGGTTTTTAACATATGCCCACATGGGTGATTGAAATATGAACTGAGGTCAGTTGTGGTAATGCACCTTATGAAAGTTAGCTGCCAATCACCATATAAAGTCAAAAGAAAAAGAAGCCTGGAAGGAGGAGAGATGACTAGAAACTATTCTGTTTACCGTTTTATGTGTGGATTGTCAGAGTAGAGGACCTTGTGCATTTCAGGTAAAATAACTCCATGTTCATATCCCAGGACAAATTAGCTAGCAACAGCAAGCTAGCTAAATTGCCATAAATGTTTAATGCTGTTCGACCTATCCCCAAATTAATATAATTGGTTCAGAGTTTGTTTTGATATTTCAACCTGTGCATTGTGATTGTGTTTGGTGTGGTGGGACAAAAATCAACTTGCAACACTACTCTACCTGGTACCATACCACAACACATCAATGACTAGGCTACTGTAGGAATGCTCCCTCTTCAAGCCCCCCCTTCAGCCCAAATCCTTGAACATGCAGTATAAAAAAACAATAACAAAGGATGTACTGTGGCGACAATAAACAACCTAAATTGTGAGTACTGGAGGAATGTCAAATTTGAGACCATCTAAGTACAAAGTAGTGATGTGCAGCCCCTCATGACTCAGGCTGCATTTACACAGGCTGCCCAAATCTAACATTTTCCACTAAATTATGTTTTTAGATCAGATATTTCTCAGAGGTGGTCTAATTGGCTAAAAGAACAGATTTTTTTTTAAATAATCAGAATTGGGCTGCCTGTGTAAATGCAGCCATTATTTAGTAGGGAGAAAGGGTTGGATTTCCACATGCGAATTCAACAAACATGGGCCTGTAATGTTGTCCATTGGACCCTGCAGTGGCTGAGGAAATAAACAGGCCTACAGAAGGGCCATTGGGTCCCACTCTGTGGGGAGGCCCATGCAGCACAATGGACTGCCAGAGGAACAGCGGTGGACAACAGTGCACAGTGTGACACCATTTCCTTCCTTTGACCCGCGCCTGCGAAACACAGCCCGGATACAACATTTCTCAGGTGCTCTGGCGACAGAACTCCCATGCAAGTTTAAGGCACGTACTGTTAGCCACATCCCATCTAGACAAATGCATTGGACTAATTATAACATCTGACTAGGGAATAGAAGATAAGCTTCACTGTAAACAGGTTTCATGTAATGATTTTAATTGGTTTAACCTCAGAACAATATGGTTTCTTGGACAATTGAATGTTTGTTGAAGGTTAATAAAAAATGCATCAAGTGTGTGTAGGCCTAAATCATACAAGGCAAAGGCAACAAAACCATACTTAAGGTATATGGCGGAAATCTGGTTCAAAATTAAATAAGTGATTGGGACAAAGACTCCCGAGTGGCACAGCGGTCTTAGGCACTGCATCTCGGTGCATCACAACCGGCCTTGATAGGTAGTCCCATAGGGCAGCTCACAATCGGCCCAGCGTCTTCTGGGTTATTAGGGGAGGATTTGGCCAGGGTAGGCAGTCATTTTAAAATAAGAATGTTCTTAACTGACTTGCTTAGTTAAATAAAATAAAAATGTACATGAAATGTAGTCTACAGCAAGTGGATTTCGTAGATCCAGTCAGTTAATGTGCAGAGGACAGTAAAAAAAAAAAAAAAAAAAGTGAAAGATTGGAAATACATTGAACATTTCTTTACCGACCACAGATCAGATAAGGATCGGAAATCTGTATTATGGCATAAAAGTCTCATGTTCTGTTAGGTGCCGATCGTGTGAGCTGAAATTCATCCGCCGTAATATGAAATTAGGTGGGTTTGTCCATACAGCGACAGAACAGAAACCTGATTCTTAGGCCTACCGTGGATTTGAAAAACAAATGTTAAAATGCTTAAAATTAAGTATAACCTGTAGAGCTACAATTGTAATAATTGCATTGATTTGAGAGTTCAAACCAAATAAAATCCTGAAATACAGCGCAAATGTCATTGCAATTAGGCTATAGTCTAAAACAATATTTCACATGGCCATAACAATAATCTACTGTAGGCCTAATTTAAAGACAGCAAGCCTTGCAAAAAAATAAACATTCCTGTGTTACTTGCAATCAAAAAAGAACGTCCATTTAAAAACGGAGGCACACCCTTTTCAGAGCTTCCAATGGACTCGGACGACTTTTTGGTGAGAAACCATGACTTAAAGGGAACTTCACACCCTTATTCTCATGCAATGTGCTTTGAATCAGTTGATCATTAATTAGCCCGCAATTTTGGGGAGCAAAACTATTTGCATGCTACTCTACATCTCTTCCAGGCTAAACTTCGTAGCCACGCTCACAACCCGTTCCAAACAAAGACATAATACAGAACTTTTGACCAAAAAAAAAAAGTCCATATTCTTACCTCCTCTTCTATGGAAACGTTATTCGTCTCGGAATCAGACTTCAGACTTGTGATAGACATGTTGAGGTTTACTTCAGCGTCAGTTAGAGAAGAAAGGTGAAGTTCAGAGTATTTTCCAAATGCGCTTGTGGTTGAAGAAGTATTGGTGGCGTTTAGACTTCAAGAAAGATGTGCCGAGGTGAGTTCGTGGTGTAGCCAAGGTATCCAAAGATGTATTGCGAGAGATAATCATTCATTAAAATAAACTTAAGGTGGATAAGTGCAGTGTGAAGGTGCGACAGTGGGAAAGAAGTGCTCGTATGCACCTCTGCTCACATCAATTGCGTTTGGTTGGGGAATCTGGTGGGAGAACAAGTAAACTTTTTCAGTGGAGCGCGTCTCCGCGGTCGTTCCCCTGTTTTGCAATTAGGTCATCAATTATGTTCCAGCCCTGTGTGTGCTGTAATCATGTTGGAGATCCGCCTCAGCTGGTGTCAAACCCAGCCCCTTCATAAATGCATCACCGTTTCTATAGGAGACCATGAGCCAATAGAAAATATTTTATCAACCCATACGTTCTCTTTTTGTCTGCCTATAAAATGAGCATTCCACACATTTTATTATAGACCTATACATCTCAAGGTATGGTTGTTTGACATGCATTTCGAGTATCTTATTTTCTTGTCAAATCAAATTAGCCTTGAAATAATGACTGAGATTATTTTCATGATTAAAAAAATGAAGATTATTTCATATACAATTTCAGTGTTGTTTGATACAAATTGACTTTGATTATAAACTTATTATTAACTATTATTAACTTTCATTATAAAAAAACCCCACCAGCCATCGAATTCCAGAAACATCCAATGTAAAACCTATTATTTGTGCCAGTTATTTGAGATACTTTAGAATTTAATACCAAATGAATAGAATGATTTATATTTTATATTTGTGATATTATAGGCCATTTTAATTAGAACAATATATTTTTGTGTATCATTGGCTAATATTATTTAATTGTGAGCTGTATATTTGTTTTATATAGCCTAATAAGATTTATTATCACTGATAAAACATTCTCTTTTATTAGCCTAATTTAATTTTACAAAGTTGATATTCAATATAAGCCTACTTTAGGCTAAATATTTCACATGTCTGTTTTCTTTAAAAGGCTCTTCTGTATAATGCATAATGATAATGATTCCTCCTGTTGAAAATACGATTCAAGACAACGATCAGGGATATTTCACTTAAATCCTGAATAAATGCTTAGATAACACCACATTTCGATTCATTTAATTATATTATGACATATTATCCCAAAGTATTAACTGTTATAGTATATAGTGAGCTTCTATTCACATTTGCAAATCAATGTACATGTTTTTCTTTCTTTATAACATAGATTACTACTACTGCATTCTTAAACTGCATTAATTACTAGTCAAATGTTTTAATCAAAGTTAATAGTACAGAATCAATACAATTATTCTGTATCGAAGTATACAGAATCCTATACATATTTTTATGTTTTATAATATGCATTTCATGTTGACCAGGTCTTTATGAACAGATTGTGATGAACAAATATTGAAATTGTTTAAAGCAAAACTAGATCAAGTTTATGCCAAAGCATGATGCTGGAGAAATGCCCTGTGGCTGGTGTATCTCACGTACACTACATGACCAAAAGAATGTGGACACCTGCTCGTCGAACATCTCATTCCAAAATCATGGGCATTAATATGGAGTTGGTCCTAACTTTGCTGCTATAACAGCCTCCACTCTTCTGGGAAGGCTTTCCACTAGATGTTGGAACATTGCTGCGGGGACTTGCTTCCATTCAGCCACAAGAGCATTAGTGAGGTCGGGCACTGATGTTGGGCGATTAGGCCTGACTTGCAGTCGGCGTTCCAATTCATCCCAAAGGCGTTCAATGGGCGTGAGATCAGGGCTCTGTGCAGGCCAGTCAAGTTCTTCCACACCGATCTCAACAAACCATTTCTGTATGGACCTTGCTTTGTGCACGGGGGCATTGTCATGCTGAAACAGAAAAGGGCCTTCCCCAAACTGTTGCCACAAAGTTCGAAGCACAGTATCGTCTAGAATGTCATTGTATGCTGTAGCGTTAAGATTTCCCTTCACTGGAACTAAGGGCCCTAGTCCGAACCATGAAAAACGTCCCCAGACCATTATTCCTCCTCCACCAAACTACAGTTGGTTAAGCGTGATTCATCACTTCAGAGAACTCTTTCCATTGCTCCAGAGTAAAATGACGGCGAGCTTTACACCACACCACTCCATCCAATGCTTGGCATTGCACATGGTGATCTTGGCATTGCGCATGGTGATCTTGGCATTGCGCATGGTGATCTTGGCATTGCGCATGGTGATCTTGGCATTGCGCATGGTGATCTTGGCATTGCGCATGGTGATCTTGGCATTGCGCATGGTGATCTTGGCATTGCGCATGGTGATCTTGGCATTGCGCATGGTGATCTTGGCATTGCGCATGGTGATCTTGGCATTGCGCATGGTGTGCGGCTGCTCGGCCATGGAAACCTATTTCATGAAACTCCCGTTGAACAGTTCTTGTGCTGACGTTGCTTCCAGAGGCAGTTTGGAACTCGATAGTAAGTGTTGCAACCGAGGACAGACGGTTTTAACGCGCGTCTTCAGCACTCACCGGTCCAGTTCTGTGGCCTACCACTTCACAGCTGAGTCGTTGTTGCTCCTAGACATGTCCACTTCACAATAACAGCACTTACAGTTGACCGGGGCAGCTCTAGCGGGGCAGAAATTTGACCAACTGACTTGTTGGAAAGGCGGTATCCTATAACGGTGCCACGTTGAAAGTCACTGAGCTCTTCAGTAAGGCCATTCTATTGCCAATGTTTGTCTATGGAGATTGCACGGCGGTGTGCTCGATTTTACACACCTGTCAGCAACGGGTGTGGCTGAAACAGACAAATCCACCCATTTGAAGGGGAGTCCAAATACTTTTGTATATATAGTGTATCTCAACAAGGTCTTACTAAATCTCAAAGGGCAGGCAGCTTCCTGACTTTGTATAGCAACACTTTGTATAGAAACACAATCAGGGAAAAACTGGGCAGAAGCGTGAAACGCAGTCATGGAAATATTTAGCCTCTGTTACTCTGTAAAGGCAATTTGTCAAACAGTTGCATCTAACTATAGAGAAGCCTTTTCTCATGCTTTGACCATGTTTATTGTACATCTGGGGTTATTGGCTATATATAGGTCAACTCAATCCCAGGAGGGTAGATATTTATATGTAGACATTCACTGTTACAAAACAAGATCTTTGGATCCAATGGAGAGGGAGAGATATCGAAAGAGAGCACAAACTGAGTAGTAGTCCTACTGACTATATTACACTGAGTAGTAGTCCTACTGACTCTATATTACACTGAGTAGTAGTCCTACTGACTATATTACACTGAGTAGTAGTCCTACTGACTATATATTACACTGAGTAGTAGTCCTACTGACTCTATATTACACTGATTAGTAGTCCTACTGACTATATTACACTGAGTAGTAGTCCTACTGACTATATTACACTGATTAGTAGTCCTACTGACTATATTACACTGAGTAGTAGTCCTACTGACTCTATATTACACTGAGTAGTAGTCCTACTGACTCTATATTACACTGAGGAGTAGTCCTACTGACTCTATATTACACTGAGTAGTAGTCCTACTGACTCTATATTACACTGATTAGTAGTCCTACTGACTCTATATTACACTGAGTAGTAGTCCTACTGACTCTATATTACACTGAGTAGTAGTCCTACTGACTCTATATTACACTGAGGAGTAGTCCTACTGACTCTATATTACACTGAGTAGTAGGCCTACTGACTCTATATTACACTGAGTAGTAGGCCTACTGACTATATTACACTGAGTAGTAGTCCTACTGACTCTATTACACTGAGTAGTAGGCCTACTGACTATATTACACTGAGTAGTAGGCCTACTGACTCTATATTACACTGAGTAGTAGTCCTACTGACTCTATATTACACTGAGTAGTAGTCCTACTGACTATATTACACTGAGTAGTAGTCCTACTGACTCTATATTACACTGAGTAGTAGTCCTACTGACTATAGTACACTGATTAGTAGTCCTACTGACTATATTACACTGAGTAGTAGTCCTACTGACTATATTACACTGAGTAGTAGTCCTACTGACTCTATTACACTGAGTAGTAGGTCTACTGACTCTATATTACACTGAGTAGTAGTCCTATTGACTCTATTGCACTGAGTAGTAGTCCTACTGACTATATTACACTGATTAGTAGTCCTACTGACTATATTACACTGATTAGTAGTCCTACTGACTATATTACACTGATTAGTAGTCCTACTGACTATATTATATTGAGTAGTAGTCCTACTGACTATATTACACTGAGTAGTAGTCCTACTGACTCTATATTACACTGAGTAGTAGTCCTACTGACTATATTACACTGAGCAGTAGTCCTACTGACTATATTACACTGAGTAGTAGTCCTACTGACTCTATTACACTGAGTAGTAGGTCTACTGACTCTATATTACACTGAGTAGTAGTCCTATTGACTCTATTGCACTGATTAGTAGTCCTACTGACTATATTACACTGATTAGTAGTCCTACTGACTATATTACATTGAGTAGTAGTCCTACTGACTCTATATTACACTGAGTAGTAGTCCTACTGACTCTATATTACACGGAGTTATATAATATAGTAGTTCACAGTGTCACACACACACACACACACACACACACACACACACACACACACACACACACACACACACACACACACACACACACACACACACACACACACACACACACACACACACACACCTGTAGATGATGTTCTCTCCCCTGATGTTATAGGAAGAAGATTGTGTTTATGTGACCTCTGACAGTTTCATGTTCTGTGTCTCGGTCAGTCACATTTACACAGAGTGAGAAGAAAGCCAGGCTATAGTCATGGAATGGATTTACACAGAGTGAGAAGGACGCCAGGCTATAGTCATGGAATGGATTTACACAGAGTGAGAAGAACGCCAGGCTATAGTCATGGAATGGATTTACACAGAGTGAGAAGAACGCCAGGCTATAGTCATGGAATGGATTTACACAGAGTGAGAAGAACGCCAGGCTATAGTCATGGAATGGATTTACACAGAGTGAGAAGAACGCCAGGCTATAGTCATGGAATGGATTTACACAGAGTGAGAAGAACGTCAGGCTATAGTCATGGAATGGATTTACACAGAGCTTTTCAATGTCTTCACATGACTTGCACTGTATATTTTATTTATTTGACTAGGATAGGCAGTTAAGAACAAATTCTTATTTACAATAACGGCCTACCCCGGCTAAACTCTAACCCAGACAACGCTGGACCAATTGTGCGCCGTCCTGTTGGACTCCCAATCACGGTCGATTGTGATACAGCCTGGAATCGAACCAGTGTCTGTAGTGACAGCTCTAGCACTGAGATGCAGTGCCTTAGATCTGCTGCGCCACTCGGTAGCCCTATATAGGTCAATCTCACGACTAGTATTAGCTCCCAGAGCTTCTGCAGCGGGCTGACGCAGTCTTGTGGTGTATAGCAGAGCTGGGTTTAAATCCAGTCAGTCACAGTTAAATGTTTGCTTTGAAAATCAAACCTGTGTTCAAGGACTGTTTTCAGATTCATTCTGTTTGAGTTGTAATGTCCTATAGATCTCTGCCGGGGGGCTTTGCTTTTAGCAGTCCTCCAAGGTCCTTCCATCTCACTGCACTGCTTCCACACAGTCGATTCTTCAGCCTCATTACTTTTGCAAAGTTGAAAATACTTCCCCCGCATGATGTTTTTAAAGAGGGAAAATGGATGGGATAAAAAAAAAGGAGAAATGCTGCTTACAATTAAAGGTGCTACACAGAACGTATGGAGACAAGAATGGGTCTCAAACATGGGCAGACATATTATCCAGAGGTGATCTCATTGGATAGAATGGGGCACACCTCCCTCACGCACATGAGCATATATACTGAACAGAAATATAAATGCAACATGTGACAATTTCAATAATTTTAGTTACAGTTCATATAAGGAAATCAGTAAATTGAAATAAATTCACTAGGCCCTAATCTATGGATATCACAATTACTGGGCAGGGGTGCAGCCATGGGTGGGTCTGGGAGGGCATAGGCCCACCCTCTTGGGAGCCATGCCCACCCACTGGGTAGCCAGGCTGAACCAATCAGAATTAGTTTTCCCCTACAAAGGGCTTTATTACAGAAAACAAATGCTCTTCAGTTTCATCAGCTGGCTGGTCTCAGACGACCCTGCAGGTGAAAAAGCCGGATGTGGAGGTCCTGGGCTGGCGTGGTTACACGTGGTCTGTGGTTGTGAGGCCGGTTGGACCTACTGCCAAATTCTCTAAAACTATGTTTTAGGCTTATGGTAGAGAAATGATCTGGTGGACATTCCTGCAGTCGGCATGTTAATTGTACGCTCCTTCAAAACGTGAAACATCTGTGACATTGTGTTGTGTGACAAAACTGCACATTTTAGAGTGGCCTTTTATTGTTCCCCAGCACAAGGTGCACCTGTGTAACGATAATGCTGTTTAATCAGCTTCTTGATATGCCACACCTGTCAGGTGGATGGTGGATTATCTTTGCAAATGAGAAATGCTCAGTAACAGGAATGTAAATAAATTTGTGCACAAAATTTAAGAGAAATCAGCTTTTTGTGTGTATGAAAGATTTCTCGAATCTTTTTCAGCTCATGAAACATGGGACCAACACTTTACATGTTGCGTTTATATTTTTGTTCAGTATAGTTTGCCTAAAACTAGAGATTGGTGTGGCTTCATGAGATGTTATCATCCACAGTGTATCTTTAATACAACAATATACAGGATTCAAACACAAACGTAGAAGATGGTGTCTTGAATCAAACGTCTAATGTAAAGCAGTGAGAACAGTGTAAACTCCATTATGTCAGAGGTTTAACTATTGGGGATCGTGGTAAACTAACGGAAAACAGACAAAAATGAGACAAGCTACTTTCTTTCCGACCAGAGACCATACTCTCAACCAGGGACAAGCTGGGTGGTCATCTCTTTATGGCCTTCTCCAGTTTGATTTAAAAGGGACATCGACAACAAATCTCAGAAGTATTTTAAACGATGAGCTCTGAGCTAAATTCAGACCCTGTTCCTTGTCAGGACTACCCTCGGTGCTTTACATAATTCACGATATAACTTTTTAGACTAAGATCATAGCGAGATGTTTACCCTTCTGGCCTTCAATGGAAGGCAGCCATTTTGGAATATTTTACGTCTCATACTGTAACTGTACACAGGTAACCTGATGCAAAGCATGAGAAAGCAATGGGAATATCAAAGCGTCACAACCCCCCCAACACCATCACTAGTGTGGAGTTTCTACAACTATACAATAGAGTGTTCCACCATTGGAAGAGGGAGAAATGTAGACTACTGTAGACTATACCCCTAATAGTTACAGCTTTTGTTATCATCAGGTCAGATGTCTCCCTGTCCTCTTTTGCTATAGATAAACACCTGACACAAAGCCAAAGTACACAGTGGAGGCTCTTGATGAGCGTTGTGTTTTATTTGTGAAAAGCGGCCCCATTGTCCCACAAGTCACCTCACACAGCACTCTTCTTCTGCAGCGCCTCACTGACTCTGTCCTATTGCGTTAGTGTCACCGGCCGCTAAAGCACTTAGCTTGTGTTCCCAGTGTCCTCTGTGGCTGAGCGAAACATCCACTTGGAAGTCTAAAGGAACTTTGAAGACTTCGCCTGCACAGAGGGATGTGCATTTTATATGTATATCCCTTTATGGATGGTTTATATATAGAGAATCAAGGTTTTTTCTAGAAATAACGAAAACATAGCTTTGCTGACTTTACTATTAAAACTGCTTTTACTATTAAGAAATATAAATCATAGAATCCTACTGTTCTCTTCAGTTATTTTTTATTAATCGTTACATAATATAGTTGACTCTGTTCTTGACCCAATTAGGGTCGACAATGTAGTGGCACATAGCCTTCTGGGAGTCAAGGGGTAGCTTCTGGTGGGCAAGGTGTAGCGTCTGGCTGTCAAGGTGTAGCGTCTGGCTGTCAAGGTGTAGCGTCTGGCTGTCAAGGTGTAGCGCCTGGCAGTCAAGGGGTAGCGTCTGGCAGTCAAGGGGTAGCTTCTTGCAGTCAAGGGGTAGCTTCTGGCAGTCAAGGGGTAGCTTCTGGCAGTCAAGGGGTAGCTTCTGGCAGTCAAGGGGTAGCTTCTGGCAGTCAAGGGGTAGCTTCTGGCAGTCAAGGGGTAGCTTCTGGGAGTCAATATGTAGCTTCCGGGAGTCAACAGGAAGAGGGAAGACAGTAGCAAAATGGGTTGATAAATTAAGATAGTTCACTCAGGCCGTTTACCACCAGAATTTTTTTTGTCAGTTCCGGTCTGCTTAACGGGATGGTTCTCCCATAGATGCCAATGCAATAGCAGCTGGGTCTAGTAAGATTAGTTCATTGACTGTAATGTAACCAGACTCTGACTGTAGATTACCTGACTGAATGGTGTTCAGTAGAAAAAAAAATCATATATTTTGAAAAGGGAGGTACTACCTGAACTTGTCCAATAACAACGCTCATAATATTGTAAAACGTTTTGCGACGTTGAGTCCTACTGAACATGACCCAGTCTCTGTCCCTCACCGACCGTAGCTTGAGGAAAGAAAACGTGACTGTCATCTCCCCTTGGCAGGTCTCCAGATTCACAACAAGATAAAAAAAATTTCTTAAATGGTGAATCTCTGTTATAGAGCGTCCTCTAGATCACAACATCAAACACTGGTAACATGATCTCTTCCATCAGCACACTGCCCAGCTGTGGTAGACTGTTCCAGAGACTCCTGTAGTCTTTGACATGTTGGCTGTCATTCACATCCCAGGAAACACAAACATCCACAAATTTACTCTAACTTCAGTTCATTGCCTCCACCACTTCTTAAAGGCCCATTGCAGTCAAAAACATGATATTTATGTGTTTTTTATATATTTCCACACTATGCATTTGGAATAATACTGTGACATTTTGAAACTAATTAGAATGCCCTTTTAGTGTAAGAGCTGTTTGAGAAGACATCCTGACATTTCAGCCTGTTTTGGTGGGGTGGAGTTTTGGCCTTCCATGGTGACATCGCCAAGCGGTAAATTAGTTAATAGACCAATAAGAAAGAGAGTTCCAAACCTCTATGCCAATAACAGCTCATTTTCTGTTTTCCCCTCCTCACTCAGAACACTCCCAGACAGTCCTAGCTAAATTCTTTCTTGAGAAATGACTCTTTGCTAAGAAGCAATTTTTGTTTCTTTTTGAGCGCTTTAATTGAAAACATTCACAGTAAAGTACTTAATTGTTACCCAGAAATGATTTGATATTTAGATACAAATGGCTGCATTGGACCTTTAAACTTCTTTCTTCCCCACAATGAAAACAAAGTTAGTGCCAAGGTAGCCTCTGTTTATTGTTTTATACAGAGCAGAATGCAATAACTTTCAGTTGCAATATGACATGAGATTTTATCATGATGGTGACTGTATCACTGGTGCTCCCTGAACAACAGTCAGAGAACTGTACTGATAGTGTCTGATGTGTTGCATATGAATGACAGAACACTCTTGGTTGTTTTTTCTCGTTCAACCTTTTGACAAGGACAGATCATCTTAGGGAAAGGTCTGCTGTCCTCTCTGTTGCACGCTCACAGCCTGTAATAGATGTCATAGACAACAACAACAACTGAAATGATCTGAATTGTGCTATTCAAACTAACCATGGCTAACATGTCAGCACTGGCTTACTAGCAAATGCTAAATTCCTACTTATATGTTATGATTTTGATAATATGTCTTGCTATTAGTGTCAGTGTAAGAATTAAACCTTCAGTCCCAAAACCGGGGACTTTCTCGGCCGGGTATCAGCAGAACAAATAATAATATAGATACATTTCAGTGAAAACACAAACACTCTCTCAATGTCCTTTCTCTACAACAGTCCTCCACTTCCTGTTGAAGTATGGGACATGGACACAGAGGGTTATGCTATTAAAACCAAAGGGCAACATATTCCCAGGAAGAGGAATCTGATAAACTATGTTGCCAGTTTCTCAAGGGGAGAGGGGGATGGAGGAAGAGGTCCGTTGAAAGGGAATGGGGCCAGATCCCCGGAGGAGATTCCGACACAAAACTAGGAATGTAATTTGTGCATCAGCGTGTTGAACCATTACAACAATTCTCAAGCAACAAGTCAATATAGACAAATTAGACTTTTAGCAAACATTTGTGAACTGTTGACATTGTTGAACGCATGTCTGGTTGAATCTCTACTTTATATGTATAGCAAGACAAGCGTTGAAACATATGAAATGAGTTAAAGGACATTGGTGTTGATACCCCTCACCCCAGTCTGCAAATTAAATGATTTTACTGACATCTCTGCAGTGACTCGGTGAGAAAACATCAATGAACTCAGTGTATTAATTTGGATTTGCCTCTGTCTCCTTTTGGGACCCCCTAATCACTGTCCAATGTGCTGTGATGTCCGCGTGTTTATGTGCAGTTGTAATGTCTGAGGCTACTGAAGGAAGTGGGCATGGTCCCATGTAAGCAGCCCTGGAATTTCAAAGACAGGAAGGCCTGTTGATAAGAATCACACCAGGCAGTCTGTGCTCTAAACACCCTGAGACTAGAACATTATACAATGGTTTCTAATGGGCAGAATGACCTGTTAGGTAAACATAGGGCTACTTTAAGATGTTTTTCCTTGTCAACATATTTGGTTATATGTATGTGGATAATTATCAGTGTAACCACAACAACTACAGTACAAATACATTTAGTAAATTTCAACGACAAAAACATGAACGTTTCTCGGGTAGTTTTTCATTCACAATGGAGTCCCTGTTTATCCCTTCTAAAACCCAGACTTCGAATGATATGAATAAAGTAAAAGATGAGATTATGATTATCGTTTAACTCTATAACCAACTATAGACTGGGACTGGACTTTATGATACACTTTCTAGTGACTTAAATGTCTCGAACTAAGGGGGCTACTGTGTTTTGGTGGTAACCATGGCTACCTCC
The DNA here is from genome assembly GCF_045791955.1 of Oncorhynchus clarkii lewisi. NCBI lineage: Eukaryota > Metazoa > Chordata > Actinopteri > Salmoniformes > Salmonidae > Oncorhynchus > Oncorhynchus clarkii. The sequence goes on along the minus strand of NC_092172.1, from coordinate 37,039,384 downwards.
ACTTATTATATAAACTGTGTTTGTCATATCTCCACAGTGTCTTATAGTCATTTTGAGGTAAGTGATCTTATCAATTACATTTTATGATGCCATCAGAGAGAAAGACTTGGTTTGCAGACCATGTATGGGTAAATGTGTGTTGTGTTGTCATATAGCCATGGGACGGAACTATTTCACATTTCCCAAGCTAATTTTAGAAACTCAAGTTCAACTACTCCTCTATAGGCTTGTCTGTCTTTTGGCTAGATCAACATCTGACTGCCTGTTTCCTCTGTAACACAACCTTCTAACTAGGCCTATTAAAGGAGCATTCCATAATATTGCCACACACAAATAGATTGTAATGTCTATGATATATAGTAGTAAAGGAATAGTATTCCTTGAAATATTTTTTTGTTGTATTTTAATAATTTGAAAAGCTACAAGGAGTGTCTGGTCCACCCATCTTCAACAGCAGTGCCTTCCTGATTCGCAATAGGTTCTCCTTCTTGCAGGTTGCAAATGTAAACAACATAGGCCTGACCATATTTCATGTCCCACAAGGAATGTGTTTTTGGTTTATGATCAGGTAAAAAAAAACTGTAGTAAGCTATGTTCCATACTGCCTCTTTAAAGGGCTGAGGAATCCTGAAATGTACACTATTCTACATCTCTACCAGTATCTACTGTGCACTGTTTCTAATAAAGAATGTTAACCTCAGAGATAAGATGAACACACTGACCAATATAGAAAGACATGTCTGTTCTCTCTCTTAGTTCAACCACAGATACCATAACACCCTGACATGTCTGTTCCCTCTCTTAGTTCAACCACAGATACCATAACACCCTGACATGTCTGTACCCTCTCTTAGTTCAACCACAGATACCATGACACCCTGACATGTCTGTTCCCTCTCTTAGTTCAACCACAGATACCATAACACCCTGACATGTCTGTACCCTCTCTTAGTTCAACCACAGATACCATAACACCCTGACATGTCTGTTCCCTCTCTTAGTTCAACCACAGATACCATAACACCCTGACATGTCTGTTCCCTCTCTTAGTTCAACCACAGATACCATAACACCCTGACATGTCTGTTCCCTCTCTTAGTTCAACCACAGATACCATAACACCCTGACATGTCTGTTCTCTCTCTTAGTTCAACCACAGATGCCATAACACCCTGACATGTCTGTACCCTCTCTTAGTTCAACCAAAGATACCATAACACCCTGACATGTCTGTACCCTCTCTTAGTTCAACCACAGATACCATAACACCCTGACATGTCTGTTCCCTCTCTTAGTTCAACCACAGATACCATAACACCCTGACATGTCTGTACCCTCTCTTAGTTCAACCACAGATACCATAACACCCTGACATGTCTGTTCCCTCTCTTAGTTCAACCACAGATACCATAACACCCTGACATGTCTGTTCCCTCTCTTAGTTCAACCACAGATACCATAACACCCTGACATGTCTGTTCCCTCTCTTAGTTCAACCACAGATACCATAACACCCTGACATGTCTGTTCTCTCTCTTAGTTCAACCACAGATGCCATAACACCCTGACATGTCTGTACCCTCTCTTAGTTCAACCACAGATACCATAACACCCTGACATGTCTGTACCCTCTCTTAGTTCAACCACAGATACCATAACACCCTGACATGTCTGTTCCCTCTCTTAGTTCAACCACAGATACCATAACACCCTGACATGTCTGTTCCCTCTCTTAGTTCAACCACAGATACCATAACACCCTGACATGTCTGTTCCCTCTCTTAGTTCAACCACAGATACCATAACACCCTGACATGTCTGTTCTCTCTCTTAGTTCAACCACAGATGCCATAACACCCTGACATGTCTGTTCTCTCTCTTAGTTCAACCACAGATACCACAACACCCTGACATGTCTGTACCCTCTCTTAGTTCAACCACAGATACCATAACACCCTGACATGTCTGTTCACTCTTACATCTGTTTGTTTACGTTGTAGTTTGACGAGGATTTTACTTTGTTTAGAGTTTTACTGGCCCCACTTTGCATTTAAAAGCCCTGTTGTGCTGCTCTTTTACAAGTACGGAGTACTTAGAGAGAGTGTTGTCTGTTGCTGTCTAAATTAACATCAATCAAAGAACCTAAATCCAAACATATAATTAACTCTCCACCTCCCCTCCTGCTCTCTCTACCTCTCAGAACATCTATTGACTAACAGACTTAGAGGGACTAAATCAATCTAATCCAAATAAACACTTTTCTTACAATATATAATCTTGAAATCTGTTCTGTAGGTGGGATGCAGATTGTCTTCAGGTGCAATTCAACACTTTATTTTTTTTTTGAATTTTACCCCTTTTTCTCCCCAATTTCGTAGTATCCAATTGTTGTAGTAGCTACTATCTTGTCTCATCGCTACAACTCCCGTACGGGCTCGGGAGAGACGAAGGTTGAAAGTCATGCGTCCTCCGATACACAACCAACCAAGCCGCTGCTTCTTTAACACAGCGCACATCCAACCCGGAAGCCAGCCGCACCAATGCGCCGGAGGAAACACCGTGCACCTGGCCACCTTGGCTAGCGTACACTGCGCCCAGCCCGCCACAGGAGTCGCTGGTGCGCGATGAGACAAGGACACCCCTACCGACCAAGCCCTCCCTAACCCGGGCGACGCTAGGCCAATTGTGCGTCGCCCCACGGACATCCCGGTCGCGGCCGGTTACGACAGAGCCTGGGCGCGGACTCTGATGGCACAGCTGGCGCTGCAGTACAGCGCCCTTAACCACTGCGCCACCCGGGAGGCCTCAATTCAACACTTCTACAAAGCAGGAATCGCATGTTATTAAGTAAGTCTTAATGGGAAATCTGCCATATGGTCACCTTTTTTTAATGACAAGAACCAGTTGTGTTTTTGACATTAGTCCTGTCTGTTGTTGGGAAATACAACATGGCCAGTGCTACATCCTGTTCAATCTTCTTTCTTTTCTCAGGGATCAGTGGAATCACATTCAAATGTATCTTGCCTCTGAAAATCTGGAAATCAAATGACAATGGTCATCATTACAGATGGAAACACTGGGACTACACATTTTTACAGCTAAAATCTGTTTTCTCTCTGATTGGTGCCCTATTTAGAATGTGCATACCAGCAGAGGGTTATCTGGACAGAAGAAAGCTGGATTCTTGAGTCACCTGCTCAATTTAGACTCTAAGGCAGTCAGCAGAACTAACCGTGTAGAACCAGTGAGCGGAACTAATCTCATCAAATATTAAACCTGGTTTGGAGACGGGTTCAGTGGTGCAGGATTCCCCTGGGATCCAACATAGACAAAGCTTCAGGATTATAGAACACAGTTTACAGGAAGTGAAACCTGGAGCGGCCATTTTGAAAGAGTAGACTATGCCAAGAAGAAAAAGACAGAAAATAAGGTCAATGCTGTTTTGTGCCACCACTTCCACTTCAGATTTATAGACGAAATGCTGACAATGTAGCTGATGCAGGCAAGGAGAGAGGTGACTTCAACACACGTTGTAGATCTTGTCAACAAGAAGCGTTTTGTAAACCACAAGAAACGAGGCCAACACTTCCAGTGTTAACACAGCTCTTTGCAATGAAACTTCCTATCTCTAATTGCATATATATATATATATATATACAGTACCAATCAAAAGTTTTAGAACACCTACTCATTCAAGGGGTTTTCTTTATTTTGACTATTTTCTATATTGTAGAATAATAATGAAGATGTCAAAACTATAAAATAACATATATGGAATCCTGTAGTAACCAAAAAAGTGTTACACAAATCAAAATATATTTTATATTTGAGATTCTTCAAATAGCCACCCTTTGCCTTGATGACAGCTTTGCACACTCTTGGCATTCTCTCAACCAGCTTCACCTGGAATGCTTTTCCAACAGTCTTGAAGGAGTTCCCACATATGCTGAGCACTTGTTGGCTGATTTTCCTTCACTCTGTGGTCCGACTCATCCCAAACCATCTCAATTTGTTTGAGGTCGGGGGATTGTGGAGGCCAGGTCATCTGATGCAGCACTCCATCAATCTCCTTCTTGGTAAAATAGCCCTTACACAGCCTGGAGGTGTGTTTGGTCATTGTCCTGTTGAAAAACGAATAATAGTCCCACTAAGTGCAAACCAGATGGGATGGCGTATTGCTGCAGAATGCTGTGGTAGCCATGCTGGTTAAGTGTGCCTTGAATTCTAAACAAATCACAGTGTCACCAGCAAAGCAGCCACACACCATAACACCTCCTCCTCCATGCTTTATGGTGGGAAGTACACATGCAGGGATAATCCGTTCACCCACACCGCGTCTCACAACGACACTGCGGTTGGAACAAAAAATCCAATCCAGTCCAATTTGGACTCCAGACCAAAAGACAATTTTCCACCGGTCTAAGGTCCATTGCTCATGTTTCTTGGCCCGAGCAAGTCTCTTCTTCTTATTGGTGTCCTTTAGTAGTGGTTTCTTTGCAGCAATTCGACCATGAAGGCCTGATTCACACAGTCTCTGAACAGTTGATGTTGAGATGTGTCTGTTACTTGAACTCTGTGAAGCATTTATTTGGGCTGCAATTTCTGAAGCTGGTAACTCTAATGAACTTATCCTCTGCAGCAGAGCAGCAGAGCAGAGGTCCTCATGAGAGCCAGTTTCATCATGGCGCTTGATAGTTTTGCGACTGCACTTGAAGAAACTTTCAAAGTTCTTGAAGTTTTCTGTATTGACTGACCTTCATGTCTTAAAGTAATGATGTACTGTTGTTTCTCTTTGCTTATTTGAGCTGTTCTTGCCATAATATGGTCTTGGTCTTTTACCAAATAGGGCTATCTTCTGTATACCTCCCTTACCTTGTCAAAACATAACTGATTGGCTCAAACACATTAAGAAGGAAAGACATTCCACAACTTAACTTTTAAGAAGGCACAGCTGTTAATTGAAATTCATTCCAGGTGACTACCTCATGAAGCTGGTTGAGAGAATGCCAAGAGTGTGCAAAGCTGTCAACAAGGCAAAGGGTGGCTATTTGAAGAATCTCAAATATAAAATATATTTTGATTTGTTTAACACTTTTTTGGTTACAACATGATTCCATATGTGTTATTTCATAATTTTTATGTCTTCACTATTATTCTACAATGTAGAAAATAGTAAAAATAAAGAAAAAACCTTGAATGAGTAGTTGTTCTAAAACTTTTGAACGATAGTATATATAGTAGGAATCCTTGCTTTATGAGCCACATTACAATTCCCACCAAGTGGGTTAACCCTATTTGAGCGACGCGTAGGGTTGTGTTGCGTTTCATGCCAGCAACCCGAGTTTGCTTTCCTGCCCCACCATTCGCTACAATACAGTTGAAGTCAGAAGTTTACATACACTTAGGTTGGAGTCATTAAAACTTGTTTCTCAACCACTCCACAAATATCTTGTTAACAAACTATAAGTTTGGCAAGTCGGTTAGGACATCTACTTTGTGCATGACACATGTCATTTTTCAACAATTGTTTACAGACAGATTATTTAACTTATAATTCACTGTATCACAATTCCAGCGGGTCAGAAGTTTACATACACTAAGTTGACTGTGCCTTTAAACAGCTTGGAAATTTCCAGAAAATGATGTCATGGCTTTAGAAGCTTCTGATAGGCTAATTTACATCATTTGAGTCAATTGGAGGTTTACCTGTGGATGTATTTCAAGGCCTACCTTCAAACTCAGTGCCTCTTTGCTTGACATCATGGGAAAATCAAAAGAAATCAGCCAAGACCCCAGAAAATACATTTTAGACCTCCACAAGTCTGGTTCATCCTTAGGAGCAATTTTCAAACGCCTGAAGGTACCACGTTCATCTGTACAAACAATAGTATGCAAGTATAAACACCATGGGACCATGCAGTCATCATACCGCTCAGGAAGGAGATGCGTTCTGTCTCCTAGAGAGGAACGTACTTTGGTGCAAATCAATCCAAGAACAACAGCAAAGGAACTTAAGAAGATGCTGTAGGAAACAGGTGCAAAATAATCAATATCCACAGTAAAATGAGTCCTATATCGACATAACCTGAAAGGTCATTCAGCAAGGAAGAAGCCACTGCTACAAAACCGCCATAAAAAAGCCAGACTACGGTTTGCAACTGCACATGGGGATAAAGATCGTAAAGATAATTTTTTGAGAAATGTCCTCTGGTCTGATGAAACAAAAATAGAACTGTTTAGCCATAATGACCATCGCTATGTTTGGAGAAAAATAGGGTGTTGCAAGCCGAAGAACACCATCCCAACCGTGAAGCACAGGGGTGGCAGCATCATGTTGTGGGGGTACTTTGCTGCAGGAGGGCCTGGTGCACTTCACAAAATAGATAGCATCATGAGGAAGAAAAATTGTGTAGATATATTGAAGCAACACCTCAAGACATCAGTCAGGAAGTTAAAGCTTGGTATTTAATGGGTCTTCCAAATGGACAATGACCTCAAACACACTTCCAAAGTTGTGGCAAAATGGCTTAAGGACAACAAAGTTAAGGCATTGGAGTGGCCATCACAAAGCCCTGATCTCAATCCTATTGAACATTTGGGCAGAACTGAAAAAGCGTGTGCGAGCAAGGAGGCCTACAAACCTGACTCAGTTACACCAGCTCTGTCAGGAGGAATGGGCCAAAATTCACCCAACTTATTGTGGGAAGCTTGTAGAAGGCTACCCGAAACGTTTGACCCAAGTTAAACAATTTAAAGGCAATGCTACCAAATACTAATTGTGTGTATGTAAACTTCTGACCCACTTGGAATGTGATGAAAGAAATAAAAGCTGAAATAAATAACTCTCTCTACTATTATTCTGACATTTCACATTCTTAAAATAAAGTGGTGATCCTAACTGACCTAATACAAGGAATTGTTACTAGGATTAAATGTCAGGAATTGTGAAAAACTGAGTTTAAATGTATTTGGCTAAGGTGTATGTAAACTTCCGACAACTGTATATACAGTATACACAATATAATGCCATTTAGCAGAACCTTTACCCTATACCCTATACCCTATGCCCTTTACCCTTTTATCCCAAAATACCTACAGAGAGTGCATAATACATTTGAGCATTATAGCCCCAGCGGGATTGAACCCACAACCCTGGCATTGATAGAGCCACACTCTTACCCTGGTGTTGTATCGCTCTGCTGGTCTTTCCCACAAGTTCATCTAAAGTTTTGGAGGTGGGTAGAGGAGGTTGAATTTTGGAGTGGGTAGAGGAGGTTGAGTTTTGGAGTGGGTAGAGGAGGTTGAGTTTTGGAGTGGGTAGAGGAGGTGGAGTTTTGGAGTGGGTAGAGGAGGTTGAGTGTTGGAGTGGGTAGAGGAGGTTGAGTGTTGGAGTGGATAGAGAAGGTTGAGTTTTGGAGTGGGTAGAGGAGGTTGAGTGTTGGAGTGGGTAGAGGAGGTTGAGTGTTGGAGTGGGTAGAGGAGGTTGAGTTTTGAGCAGGTGGAGTTTTTAAAGGGAAGCAGTAATGGGGAGGGAGAAATGGGAACAGAAAAAGGAACATTCCAGACTTAGTCAAAGTGAAGTGCATTACTCGGGGGCGCCCGATGGGGTTGGCAGGCTCATCACACGTTACACAACGCCTCCAGTCAACTCCACCAGCGCCAGCTGAGGCTTTACTTAGCGGGATAAATATTTCATACACCACCTTCCCCATCGCATGGGCCTGTCATAATGCGTTCCCTCTGACAACTAAGCACAACTCCACTTCTGGCCATAAGAGGATGCTGGAGTTTGCATAATTTAGACGGCCCATGCTGTGAAATGTGCCCCGTACCCTTATCAAATATGTATCAGATTTGAAGTTTAGGGAGGTTGTATTTGGCATGGGGGTGGGTTGGGGTTGAAGAGCTAGTCCAGACAATAGATGTGTGTGAAGTCCAAAGTAGTAGTGTGACTCTGTCAAGAACTTTTCCTGTCCAGACCACTGGGAAGCTAACGTATGTGGATGCTGTACATGCTAACATGCGTGGATACTTTACATGCTAATGTGCGTGGATGCTGTACATGCTAACGTATGTGGATGCTGTACATGCTAACGTGCGTGGATACTGTACATGCTAACGTGCGCGGATGCTGTACATGCTAACGTGCGTGGATGCTGTACATGCTAACGTGCATGGATGCTGTACATGCTAACGTATGTGGATGCTGTACATGCTAACGTGCGTGGATACTGTACATGCTAACGTGCGTGGATGCTGTACATGCTAATGTGCGTGGATGCTGTACATGCTAACGTGCGTGGATGCTGTACATGCTAACGTGCGTGGATGCTGTACATGCTAACGTGCGTGGATGCTGTACATGCTAACGTGCGTAGATGCTGTACATGCTAACGTGCGTGGATGCTGTACATGCTAACGTGCGTGGATGCTGTACATGCTAACGTATGTGGATGCTGTACATGCTAACGTGCGTGGATACTGTACATGCTAACGTGCGTGGATGCTGTACATGCTAATGTGCGTGGATGCTGTACATGCTAACGTGCGTGGATGCTGTACATGCTAACGTGCGTGGATGCTGTACATGCTAACGTGCGTGGATGCTGTACATGCTAACGTATGTGGATGCTGTACATGCTAACGTGCGTGGATACTGTACATGCTAACGTGCGTGGATGCTGTACATGCTAACGTGCGTGGATGCTGTACATGCTAACGTGCGTAGATGCTGTACATGCTAACGTGCGTGGATACTGTACATGCTAACGTACGTGGATACTGTACATGCTAACGTGCGTGGATACTGTACATGCTAACGTGCGTAGATGCTGTACATGCTAACGTGCGTGGATGCTGTACATGCTAACTTGCGTGGATGCTGTACATGCTAACGTGCGTGGATGCTGTACATGCTAACGTGCGTGGATGCTGTACATGGTAACGTGCGTAGATGCTGTACATGCTAACGTGCGTGGACGCTGTACATGCTAACGTGCGTGGATGCTGTACATGCTAACGTGCGTGGAGGCTGTACATGCTAACGTGCGTGGATGCTGTACATGCTAACGTGCGTGGATGCTGTACATGCTAACGTGCGTGCCTGCACACATACAGTGCATGAGTGCAGGAGAGCAGAAACCTATGCATATTCAAAGACATCAGCCAATAGTTTGGTTAACTGGAGCAAGATAATCCATCCACTTGCAGTACTGTGTACAGTATGAATGTAACTCTAGAGATCCTAGCCTTGAAGTGGTTGGATGCTTAACTGTTTCATATTGCTAACACCAACAGTTCAACATTCCAATTGGAAATGGAAGTAAAAAAAGTACTCCTTTTCAATAAAGCCTCAGCAACATGAAGGGAACTAACAAAATGGGAAAGCCTACCTCTCCTGACAGAAACGCAGTCTGCACTACCAATTTTATCAGCACTAATAAAAACAAACATTATCTTATAATTATTACTATTAAAACAATTTAATGTATAGCTTTTTACATTGTATGGGGGAACAAATGTTTAGCACCCACCTTGGCCAAGCCATGGCAGCCATTTTGCACCAGAAACTTCACCACTCACCCCTTATCACAGTGGAGCAGTGAGGTAGAGCAAGGTAGTCACCATAACTAATGGGCCTATGAAAGCAAATGGAGAAGCATGTGAAAATGGTGGTAGCACAGTAGTTGAGCTGTGTGTTTATTAAACAGAAATGATGATCATCATGGAACAAAAGGCCCAATGGGAAGGGAGCCAACGAGGACAGCTGCAGTTACACGGGTCAAGGTGAAACAGGCCAAGACGAGTGGAGAGGAAGAGTAGTGGGGAGGATGACTAGTGGGGAGGAAGACTAGTGGAGAGGAAGGGTAGTGGAGAGGAAGACTAGTGGAGAGGATGACTGGTGGAGAGGAAGAGTAGTGGAGAGGAAGACTAGTGGAGAGGAAGACTAGTGGAGAGGAAGACTGGTGGAGAGGAAGACTAGTGGAGAGGAAGACTAGTGGGGAGGAAGACTAGTGGAGAGGAAGACTAGTGGGGAGGAAGACTAGTGGTGAGGAAGAGTAGTGGAGAGGATGACTGGTGGAGAGGAAGAGTAGTGGAGAGGAAGACTAGTGGAGAGGAAGACTAGTGGAGAGGAAGACTGGTGGAGAGGATGACTAGTGGAGAGGAAGAGTAGTGGAGAGGAAGACTAGTGGAGAGGAAGACTAGTGGAGAGGAAGACTGGTGGAGAGGAAGACTAGTGGAGAGGAAGACTAGTGGGGAGGAAGACTAGTGGAGAGGAAGACTAGTGGGGAGGAAGACTAGTGGTGAGGAAGAGTAGTGGAGAGGAAGACTAGTGGAGAGGAAGACTAGTGGAGAGGAAGACTAGTGGAGAGGAAGACTAGTGGGGAGGAAGACTAGTGGGGAGGAAGACTAGTGGTGAGGAAGAGTAGTGGAGAGGAAGACTAGTGGGGAGGAAGACTAGTGGAGAGGAAGACTAGTGGTGAGGAAGACTAGTGGTGAGGAAGAGTAGTGGAGAGGAAGACTAGTGGAGAGGAAGACTAGTGGAGAGGAAGACTAGTGGTGAGGAAGACTAGTGGAGAGGAAGAGTAGTGGAGAGGAAGACTAGTGGAGAGGAAGACTAGTGGTGAGGAAGAGTAGTGGAGAGGAAGACTAGTGGAGAGGAAGACTAGTGGTGAGGAAGACTAGTGGTGAGGAAGAGTAGTGGAGAGGAAGACTAGTGGAGAGGAAGACTAGTGGAGAGGAAGACTAGTGGTGAGGAAGAGTAGTGGAGAGGAAGAGTAGTGGAGAGGAAGACTAGTGGAGAGGAAGACTAGTGGTGAGGAAGACTAGTGGAGAGGAAGAGTAGTGGAGAGGAAGACTAGTGGGGAGGAAGACTAGTGGAGAGGAAGACTAGTGGGGAGGAAGACTAGTGGAGAGGATGACTAGTGGAGAGGAAGAGTAGTGGAGAGGAAGACTAGTGGAGAGGAAGACTAGTGGGGAGGAAGACTAGTGGTGAGGAAGAGTAGTGGAGAGGAAGACTAGTGGAGAGGAAGAGTAGTGGAGAGGAAGACTAGTGGAGAGGAAGACTAGTGGGGAGGAAGACTAGTGGTGAGGAAGACTAGTGGAGAGGAAGAGTAGTGGAGAGGAAGGGTAGTGGAGAGGAAGACTAGTGGAGAGGAAGACTAGTGGAGAGGAAGACTAGTGGAGAGGAAGACTAGTGGAGAGGAAGGGTAGTGGAGAGGAAGAGTAGTGGAGAGGAAGACTAGTGGGGAGGAAGACTAGTGGAGAGGAAGACTAGTGGAGAGGAAGACTAGTGGAGAGGAAGAGTAGTGGAGAGGAAGACTAGTGGGGAGGAAGACTAGTGGGGAGGAAGACTAGTGGAGAGGAAGACTAGTGGAGAGGAAGAGTAGTGGAGAGGAAGACTAGTGGGGAGGAAGACTAGTGGAGAGGAAGACTAGTGGAGAGGAAGGGTAGTGGAGAGGAAGACTAGTGGGGAGGAAGACTAGTGGGGAGGAAGACTAGTGGAGAGGAAGAGTAGTGGAGAGGAAGACTAGTGGAGAGGAAGAGTAGTGGAGAGGAAGACTAGTGGAGAGGAAGACTAGTGGGGAGGAAGACTAGTGGTGAGGAAGACTAGTGGAGAGGAAGACTAGTGGAGAGGAAGACTAGTGGAGAGGAAGACTAGTGGAGAGGAAGGGTAGTGGAGAGGAAGACTAGTGGAGAGGAAGGGTAGTGGAGAGGAAGACTAGTGGAGAGGAAGGGTAGTGGAGAGGAAGACTAGTGGAGAGTTGCAAGGAACACTTGCTGTATGGGTAAGTCTTTGGGAAATTGTCTTAACCTCATTTCTCAATAATAGTGTAGCTATTTCTGGGGGTAGCCCAAATGGTAAACCTACGACACTGTATGCTGTCAGTTTAACACCTTAGCCATTACATGAAGAGATCCAAACCTTTTGATGAAGTCGTTGGTGTTTTACTTGGGATTGGTCAACTCCAGTCCTCAGGGGCCCACCCCTAGAAAACACAGCGGATTATACTAATTGCATTCTAAACTGATGATTGTGATACATTTATTATTGGACTGAGGTTGGGGCAAAAGTGTGACACCAATCAGGGCCCCGAGGACTGGAGCTGCCCATCCCTGTGCAAAAATATTATATCTGTGCTCATGCTTCTAGTACAGGGCTCTCCAACCCTGTTCCTGGAGAGGACCCTCCTGCTGGTTTTCACTCTTACCCTAATCTAGCACACCTGATTCTAATAATTAGCTGGTTGATAATCTGATTGGGTTAGTTATAACTGGGTTTGGAGTAAAAACCTACAGGAAGGTGGCTCTAAAGGAACAGGGTTGGAGTTAAAACCTACAGGAGGGTAGCTCTCCAGGAACAGGGTTGGAGTTAAAACCTACAGGAGGGTAGCTCTCCAGGAACAGGGTTGGAGTTAAAACATACAGGAGGGTAGCTCTCCAGGAACAGGTTTGGAGTTAAAACCTACAGGAGGGTGGCTCTCCAGGAACAGGGTTGGAGAGACTTGCTCTAGTGTTTTCAGTCATATGAATGTGAGAGGACACTGCGTGGGAGTTCAGGCATGGTTGTGAATCTACTAAAGAGTCAAGGGGTCAAGTCTGGGATTATTTGCTTGCCAGTGAGTTGTGGAGTAGGAGTGTTATTTCTCTGTTATCTAGCTGGCCTAAGCATAAAGGAGATGTGCTGCATCTAGCAGGCAGGTATATAATTAAATAGCATAAGACATACTAACATTATAAGTTGTAATAAATGTAGTAGGTCTAAAACGGGAAGCATAAATTGCTAGAGCAGAAAAAATCTGGTTCCAAAGCAAAACCATCTTTTCATTATGGTAGATAGTTTGAAATGGCCTCCCATACCGAGTTCATTTAGAGAACTAAATAATAATTTTAAATAGTACCAAAACTTTCTCCTAAGACATGATGTCAAAATAAGACAACAGCTGCTACAGATGTATTTAATATATATTTTTTCTAAATCTTGTACATTTAAGAAGCTAAATGTTAAATAAATAAATAAATGTGTTTATTGTCTACCCCAACAAGACAAGAACAAAGCAGGTCTGTCTTCTTCAAGCTCGGAGAGGGATACCATACAATCCAACCATGTGATCGTGTGCCAATAGACACAGAGGTAGAAAGTGAATATATCTCCATAGAAGGTCATGTTTGCCAGTTCCTAATTATTGTTGACATCCATGAAAACGAACCCTTAATCATCCTCCATGTAAGGTGAACCTACGCACCAGAAGGCCTGTCTGTTATTTTAGTGATATTGTAAGGGCATTACTAAACCCTACTCTCTAATTCTGCTCGAATGCTGGTCATGAATGACCAGTTATGGTCAAATTATGGTAATTACTCAAAGTAAGGTTTTGGATCATTGCCCAGCCACTGCAAGTTCAGAAGAGACACCATCAATATCCAAGTTATAGAGAAGTAAGTTGACTGTTTTAGGACTCTATTGAGAATGGGGGTTTTCTGTTTAGTCTCGTGCCCAAATAAATGAAACAGATACATTAGATGCTGTGGTGAATTTATAATGGCCATAATGTTTAAAGACTAACTTCCATAATGTTTACAGGGCAGACACCACTGTGGTGAATTTATAATGGCCATAATGTTTAAAGACTAACTAACATTATGTTTACAGGGCAGACACCACTGTGGTGAATTTATAATGGCCATTATGTTTACACGGCAGACACCACTGTGGTGAATTTATAATGGCCATTATGTTTACACGGCAGACACCACTGTGGTGAATTTATAATGGCCATAATGTTTAAAGACTAACTTCCATTATGTTTACAGGGCAGACACCACTGTGGTGAATTTATAATGGCCATAATGTTTAAAGACTAACTTCCATTATGTTTACAGGGCAGACACCACTGTGGTGAATTTATAATGGCCATAATGTTTAAAGACTAACTAACATTATGTTTACAGGGCAGACACCACTGTGGTGAATTTATAATGGCCATTATGTTTACAGGGCAGACACCACTGTGGTGAATTTATAATGGCCATTATGTTTACAGGGCAGACACCACTGTGGTGAATTTATAATGGCCATAATGTTTAAAGACTAACTTCCATTATGTTTACAGGGCAGACACCACTGTGGTGAATTTATAATGGCCATAATGTTTAAAGACTAACTTCCATTATGTTTACAGGGCAGACACCACTGTGGTGAATTTATAATGGCCATAATGTTTAAAGACTAACTTCCATTATGTTTACACGGCAGACACCACTGTGGTGAATTTATAATGACCATAATGTTTACAGGGCAGACACCACTGTGGTGAATTTATAATGGCCATAATGTTTAAAGAGTAACTTCCATTATGTTTACACGGCAGACACCACTGTGGTGAATTTATAATGACCATAATGTTTACAGGGCAGACACCACTGTGGTGAATTTATAATGGCCATAATGTTTAAAGAGTAACTTCCATTATGTTTACACGGCAGACACCACTGTGGTGAATTTATAATGGCCATAATGTTTAAAGACTAACTAACATTATGTTTACAGGGCAGACACCACTGTGGTGAATTTATAATGACCATAATGTTTAAAGACTAACTAACATTATGTTTACAGGGCAGACACCACTGTGGTGAATTTATAATGGCCATAATGTTTACAGGGCAGACACCACTGTGGTGAATTTATAATGACCATAATGTTTAAAGACTAACTAACATTATGTTTACAGGGCAGACACCACTGTGGTGAATTTATAATGGCCATAATGTTTAAAGACTAACTAACATTATGTTTACAGGGCAGACACCACTGTGGTGAATTTATAATGGCCATAATGTTTAAAGACTAACTAACATTATGTTTACAGGGCAGACACCACTGTGGTGAATTTATAATGGCCATAATGTTTAAAGACTAACTAACATTATGTTTACAGGGCAGACACCACTGTGGTGAATTTATAATGACCATAATGTTTAAAGACTAACTAACATTATGTTTACAGGGCAGACACCACTGTGGTGAATTTATAATGGCCATAATGTTTACAGGGCAGACACCACTGTGGTGAATTTATAATGGCCATAATGTTTAAAGACTAACTAACATTATGTTTACAGGGCAGACACCACTGTGGTGAATTTATAATGGCCATAATGTTTAAAGACTAACTAACATTATGTTTACAGGGCAGACACCACTGTGGTGAATTTATAATGGCCATAATGTTTAAAGACTAACTAACATTATGTTTACAGGGCAGACACCACTGTGGTGAATTTATAATGGCCATAATGTTTAAAGACTAACTAACATTATGTTTACAGGGCAGACACCACTGTGGTGAATTTATAATGGCCATAATGTTTAAAGACTAACTAACATTATGTTTACAGGGCAGACACCACTGTGGTGAATTTATAATGGCCATAATGTTTAAAGACTAACTAACATTATGTTTACAGGGCAGACACCACTGTGGTGAATTTATAATGGCCATAATGTTTAAAGAGTAACTTCCATTATGTTTACACGGCAGACACCACTGGACACACCACATCATTTCAGCGTGGAAAATTAGCTCATATTTAGTATGTAGATATTGATCAATAAGATTCCAACCTATTTTCACCCACTCAAAAAGACAGCCAAAAGTTGGCTGAATTCACAATGTGTTATCAATACGATTTCAACCATTTAAAGGGACATTCAAATTCCAATGGAAAAGCAATGTCTGATTTTTGGTTTAGTTGCACCTAAATGTGTTATAGCTCCACTTTCAACCATTTGAAAGCACACCAAAGTTAGAATGGGAATACAATGTCAGATATTATGTTTATGTATACAACTTAATGCGTTATCACTGTGCTTCATCTCATAGCAGAACCAAATGACCTGGATTGCAGTTAGATGAGGTTACATTAAAGTACATGGCGCAAGTGATCAATGCCGTTGGAGATTCTGTGCAGATCATTTTGCAAAAGTAATATTGAATTGTGTTTGGTTATCAACGCAACCATATATCAACATTTGAAGGAGATGTTTCTTCTGCTTGGATAGTTCCATCTGTGCCATTGAGTCTGGCTTTAATTGCAGTTTGTCTACAAATTAATAATTGATGTTTGATTCACGTTTCCATTTCAACCAAAAATCTAAGATAAAGAATAAGACTTTGTTTTTGGTTGAGATAGAGATGTGAATTCAACATATTTCTTATTAACTTGTAGATTCCATTTTAACCAACCAAAGCTTGAAACTCTAGGCCTATGTATTGTCTATTTTAGTTGAATCCTGGGCTGAATTTAAGCTATAGCTGTTGATAACTTGCCAAATGCTATGTATAGGCCAAAATAGCATCATTGATGATACATGATTGATTTCATTTGCTCTATTGAACCTACCCTTTTGAATGACTTCGATAGCAACAGTGAATCTATTAAGTGCCGATCTCTCAACAGTCATTCTAATAATAGCACATTGGTAATAGTCAGTGACATCATAGCTAAGCAGGGCTGGGCTTGGTTAAAACCCTGGATTGGAGACCAAAGGGTTGGCTGTAGATAGATCAACTCTCCAGTAGGAGGTGCTGCCCAGCCTATAGTTTTATTGATCTGACCTTGTTTCAAAGGTACAAATTCAACATATTTTATACAAGGTTTGTCTATGTTGAAAATTGGTTACCATGACAACATACTGTACATAATCCTGTGATTGAATTTTTACCCTCAAAACAACAGTTGATTACTTTTTAAAAAAAATCTAATGAATTTCCTACGTAGATTTGTTGACAAATTACGTTGAAACAATGTCAATTTAACCAGTTTGTGCCCAGTGGGACATTAATATTGGTCAGACTCTAAAGGCAAAAGGAGACACAGACATCAGCAGACATCCCACTGGGCAAACATTTGTTGAATCAACATTGTTTCCACAAAATTTCAACCCCAAAATTCAGTGTGATGACGTTGAATCAACACAGACAACTGATTGGATTAGCAAAAAGTCATCAACATCAGGACATTTTGGAAATCCAATGACAGGGTGATATTTGTGGCTGATTTCACATTGAATTCAAGTTAGTTGACAACTCAACCAAGTGTAAATGAAAACTAGATGTTGAACTGACGTCTGTGCCCAGTGGGGGATGGCACGTTCTTCTCCCTCGGTCTTCAGTGTTCTCCTGCAATGTAAACCAGCTCTGATCTGCCCGTCAGTGATTTGTTGCGTGAGTTCTCAAGATCAGTGGAGGACTGGAGGCCTCGGGATCAAGGGCTATAGAAATGGCAACAGTCCCGTCTCATGCACTAACGCTTGTTTTTTCCCTCTGGGAGAGAGGACAGACCAGAGCAAAGCAGAGCTGAGCCAGGAAGAAGAATGACTCCCCCTGATACTGGCCCTTGTCTATCTTTCCCCCGCTCCTCCTCTTTCCCTTCCCCAGCATCGCTAGCGCCTGTCTCTTGTTTGGATAAGTTAGTAGGGAGACGTCAGCTCGTTGCTGATGTATACCACCTGCCTTGGCCTCTCCATGAACCTTCCTCCAGCTCCCACCACTGAGACATTCCACTGCCTTTTCTGGGCCTGTGTTTACACGGCAACAGATTACCCAGCACTCCTCTCTATCTCTTTCTACTGGTTAAGGACAGGAGGCCAAGGGGCTACTCCACCACCACCGCTTCGCTGCCAAGAACCTCCCACTCATAATCACAGTCATGGTCATTAAGCTGAAAATGGAATGAAACAAGGAGATACTACCAGGACTCTTCCAATAAAGAACTTTCATTTTTGTTTTTTATTGCAAAATGTTTTTAAACCTTTTCCATTGCATGCCCTCATGAACAAAACCCAGAGCCAAGGACGGGTCAAAACAATTAGGGCTCACTAGCGAACATGCATGACCTCATCGTTACTGCCCTTTGAGAAGTTTAATGACTGTTGATTTACACTTTATGTTCATTGAAAGCAATGGAAAAACGAGTAGTTTGGATGTGTGCGCACCTAACCATGACTCATGGAGAATGAAAAGGATCCGTGGAGGAAAGAGAAGTCCTTCACACGGTCCTGCAGACTCTGTACTCCATGCAACAGCTTCATTTCAGTTGATCCCAAGCTCATTGACGTCTGTCATCAGGATCTGACACTGTAACATTGGCTCTGTGTTGAGTCGAGTTTAGTGGAGAAACCACAGTTCCAGTGGGCAGTTCCTTTTTAGGAATACAAGTATGTGTGCCTAGCTAAATGAGTTTCTGTTTAGTATGTTAGACCCACTGTCCTCTCAGGGTAGCCATGTGTACACTGAGTGGTTAATATAACCATGTTGATAGAGGTTTTCCTGTGATGATTCTAAATAATAGGCACACATAAAACACAATCCCAAATCAATCCCTGGGTATAGGGTATATAGGGGAAAGGGGGAAACCTAGTCAGTTGTCCAACAATGTATTCAACTGAAATGTGTCTTCTGCATTTAAGTATAGGGTATAGAAGTATATAGTGGCTGTTCAGACAGGGTTTCTGTGTGGCACAGCCACAGCAGCAGCTGTTATCAATCGTGACCACCACCAGAGTGTAACGGTCATTCAGTCTCTCCATTACTGACCACACACACACACTGATACACCACACATCAAATACTTGGTCTTTACCAGAGAAACACCGCCTGGTGTTTGACCTCTCATCTATAGCCAAGGTTCTACTGCTCTTCTCCCCAGAAACATAAAACATTCAGAGTTAGATCTGGATAGGTTCTGGAACTGTCCCCAAAATGTGATGCTTTTCTATGATCATTCAGAGAGCCTTCTCCCACTTTAAGGTCTCCCACTAAATCACCGTTACTCAGAGTATATCACTTCATGTCTTCCTTAACAGTATATAATTTAATATCTTCATTAACAGTATATCTTTGAATGTCTTCATTAACAGTATATAATTTAATATCTTCATTAACAGTATATCACTTCATGTCTTCCTTATCAGTATATCATCGAATGTCTTCCTTAACAGTATATCACTTCATGTCTTCCTTAACAGTATATCACTTCATGTCTTCATTAACAGTATATCATTTAATATCTTCATTAACAGTATATCTTTGAATGTCTTCATTAACAGTATATAATTTAATATCTTCATTAACAGTATATCACTTCATGTCTTCCTTATCAGTATATCATCGAATGTCTTCCTTAACAGTATATCACTTCATGTCTTCCTTAACAGTATATCACTTCATGTCTTCATTAACAGTATATCATTTAATATCTTCATTAACAGTATATCACTTCATGTCTTCCTTAACAGTATATCATTTAATGTCTTCATTAACAGTATATCATTTAATATCTTCATTAACAGTATATCATTTAATATCTTCATTAACAGTATATCATTTAATGTCTTCATTAACAGTATATGATTTGTCTTCATTAACAGTATATCATTGAATATCTTCATCCAGTAGAGCTTTCATCATTGTGAATTCTAAATGAACCCATCCTGGTGTGAACTGTTTTTCAACACCTCATAAAATTGTTGTGAGAGCATGTGCACTGGCCTCAACACTTGTCTAAGATTAGGAACACACACACAAATGTAAAACTGACTGTGACAATGAAAGGCTAGGCCTATATACATTTTAAGACACTGAAGATAAGAACTTGCAATTTCTATAATGATCTCTTCAGTTGTATTATAGTTTTTCTCCACAACAAAGAGTGATTGATTGTTCCACGTGTTAACAGGCAACTCAGATAAATGGCCATACATTGATAGTTGCTCCACAGCTCCACCAAGTGGCAGAACATAAAAACATTACACAAATAAAATAATAGAAAGCACTGCACTACTGAACTAACTGTGGCAACCGTAGGCATGGTGGATATCATACCCTTTATTAGAAAGTGTTAAGTTGAAAGAGTAAAGTACTCCATCTCCATCATTAATGTGGGCCTTTGACTCATAAACAACAACAAAACACCACATCAGTATTTATTATGGATCCCCATTAGTTCATACCAAGGCATCAGCTACTCTTCCTGGGGTTTATTATGGATCCCCATTAGTTCATAACAAGGCAGCAGCTACTCTTCCTGGGGTTTATTATCGATCCCCATTAGTTCATACCAAGGCAGCAGCTACTCTTCCTGGGGTTTATTATCGATCCCCATTAGTTCATACCAAGGCAGCAGCTACTCTTCCTGGGGTTTATTATCGATCCCCATTAGTTCATACCAAGGCAGCAGCTACTCTTCCTGGGGTTTATTATCGATCCCCATTAGTTCATAACAAGGCAGCAGCTACTCTTCCTGGGGTTTATTATCGATCCCCATTAGTTCCTGCCAAGGCAGCAGCTACTCTTCCTGGTGTTTATTAAGGATCCCCATTAGTTCTTGCCAAGGCAGCAGCTACTCTTCCTGGTGTTTATTAAGGATCCCCATTAGTTCTTGCCAAGGCAGCAGCTACTCTTCCTGGGGTTTATTATGGATCCCCATTAGTTCATACCAAGGCAGCAGCTACTCTTCCTGGTATTTATTAAGGATCCCCATTAGTTGATGCCAAGGCAGCAGCTACTCTTCCTGGTGTTTATTAAGGATCCCCATTAGTTCCTGCCAAGGTAGCAGCTACTCTTCCTGGGGTTTATTATGGATCCCCATTAGTTCCTGCCAAGGCAGCAGCTACTCTTCCTGGGGTTTATTATGGATCCCTATTAGTTCATACCAAGGCAGCAGCTACTCTTCCTGGTATTTATTAAGGATCCCCATTAGTTGATGCCAAGGCAGCAGCTACTCTTCCTGGTGTTTATTAAGGATCCCCATTAGTTCCTGCCAAGGTAGCAGCTACTCTTCCTGGTGTTTATTGAGGATCCCCATTAGTTGATGCCAAGGCAGCAGCTACTCTTCCTGGGGTTTATTATGGATCCCCATTAGTTCCTGCCAAGGCAGCAGCTACTCTTCCTGGTGTTTATTATGGATCCCCATTAGTCCCTGCCAAGGCAGCAGCTACTCTTCCTGGTGTTTATTATGGATCCCCATTAGTTCCTGCCAAGGCAGCAGCTACTCTTCTTGGGGTCCAAACACATTAAGGCACTTACATTACATATAATACAAAAGATAAAACAGTACATCATACAACATTATTACACCACTACATATCTACAATACAAAATGTATATACCACCATACAACAATATTACAACGTACGTGTGTGTAGAGTGCGGAATCTCCTAGTTTTCAAATTATGTAACTAGTATATTAATTGTATATTTTTGTATATTCATTATTGACTTGATGGATCGGTTACTCCCATTGATAGATTGGAAAACCAACCAGGTATGGTCACAGGCCACAGTGCCTTCTCCACCGAACACACTGTCTTCCCCTAACGCTAGCTGCAACGCAGTCATTCACGAGGGGTATCTGTCAAAAGCACCCATTGGGAAAAAGACGTTTAGAAACCTCTTGGGGCAGAATCCGATCCAAGGAGATATTACGATATCTCGACACATTCCATCAGCCAATCTGATTGACCATTATTGTCATGATTTCGAGCCAGCTGTCTCTGTGAATGAGCAACTTCCCTCCTCCTTGCAGTCGTGCAATACAGTAGTTGAGATGAACTTCTCTTGCCCTTCAGACACTTCCTCAAGCACTGCGGCCGTCTCAGCAAGAAAAACATTGATGCGCAGAGTATACTCTGCTTCCGATGACACACCTTACGCTTTGTGGGGGACTGTCACCCCTTACAATGACACTAATGGCGTCAGTCCAGCAACTGACCCTATGACTCCCACTGGTGAAACACTTTGCGATATCACAGACCGATATCCTCGTCTCAGTTTGCAGGTACTGAAGAGGTTGCCACACGCGGACGTGGTGGTGACTGACAGACCTCGACAGCCACTGAGGGTGTTGAAGCACAAACACCAGATTTGGTTGAAAGGTTACAGCCACTCTCATAATAACGCGGCCACTGACAACTCGTACATAGGGTCCGAAGTTTTCGTTTGCGCCTCGGATACCAACACCACCCGCTGGTGGGGGGGTCCCGAGACACAAAGGGGGGGAATAGTAGCCCAGACCCATGATGAGCCTTATCGAGGCCGGTGGGGGGGGGGGGTCGAGACTACGGACAACACCGTACGAGGCCACCAGAGCATAAATCAAATCTAGTTGTAAACTCCCCTATGAGAATAGTTAGGAGCAGACAGGCCCCTAGACTGGGATTATTTTAGAACACATCTAAGATAGTACTGAGGTGTACCACACTGGTCGTAAAGGACGTCCAGTGGACTTGTCCACCTCCAAAACAAATGGCAACAATAATCATTCCTTGCCATGTGTAGTAGTCACTACAAGACAACTAGTAAAATGCTCTAATCATGTCTCCTGTAGGATAACATTTCAGTACCAATACCACAGTCAGTCCAGCAACACTCAGTAAAAGGATTAGTAACCTCACGAGTTAAATTGCTATTGATAATAGCTACATAGGAGTCACTCAGAGTGCAGCACGGGGAAGGGAATCTCCATTGCACTCTTCCACATGCCACTAATAAATAGAACCCTCCGTTCAGGAGAAAAGTTATTAGAGTCATGAACCACGATCACACCACGTACGACTGGTCTAATACTTAGAGTACTTCCGTCATGGGGTTAGCTCATCCGTGTATAACATAGCTATGAAGTAGACTTCTTCATACCTACCTCCACTAAAATAGTGGAAGACAGTGACTGGTAATAAAACCACTACAGACTCCCTCGACACCAATTCTGACTGACCTCCAGGCATTGACCTGAAAATAACCTGACTACGTCAGACTCATTCTGAACAAGTTGTAATCTGCCAGGATACTTGGTTTTCTTCCCTTGACATGTGTGCTTGCGTAAGCATAAACGCACATGAACACGGAACATCCAATTAGGATTTATGCTAGGATCACTTAAGGGTCCAAGCAAAATACCAACCTTAGTAAAGTTGAACATTTAACTCTACAGCTACAGCACTCACCAGTTTTCTTCTCAGAAGTCCATGGGTCATCCCTGTAGACTGCCAAAACTAGTGCCTTACAGCTGTAGACTTATCATATAGTTATCAACTTAGGATAGTACCCTAAGCAACACCCCGCAAATTAGGAAAGCCCTAGATATGACATTAGACAATGCCATGATAGGGTTATTTTGCCAAGACCATGGACATAGATAGAATACAGTCCAATTAGATGATTAAGGTGGCATAACTATATTTTGTTTTGTTTATGCTTTCATTCATTTTGTTTCATTTTCTTCAGCACATAGAAAGTGATAGAGCCATAAACAACTTCCCCATACAACCATCAGTTAGTGCCACAACGCTGCTCATTTGGGAGGAAATGTAATGATATATTTCATGAGTGTGTGTGCGTGCGTTGTTAAAATCTGCCTAAGTTACTGCCCAAATCTTCCAGTCTGGACAACCAGACGACAGGTCCGGAACGGCGACCCCAATCCGGACATCCGCTGCCCAGCCATGGAGCGGACTTCTTCATTCGCAGAAACCCTACCCGGGTCGACCACCAGATGGGGACTACAACAATGGTTGGTTTGCAACATGCAGGTTAATCGCAAGATTGAACCCAACATGGGGGGACTGTCATGACGTTGGACTGGGGGTTATGTTAATGACAGTCATAAATACCTCTTCCCCCCTTTTTCCTCTCTCTACCCTGCTGATGTTACATTTGCAAAACCCTTGGTTAACATAGAGATTCGAGGAACATCAGAAGGTGGGGGGAAATGAACTATATTCTGGTAATGCGAACAATTGAACATATGCGTGGTATTTAATGAATATGATGTCAGTTCGGTTGTCATCTGAGACATTCTCATTAATGATAAGATGACATAAAATTTACAGTGGAAAGTCTACACATCAGAGTTATAGGATTCACATGGAATTGTTTTTCAATTTAAATGTTTGAAAATGAAATTATTCGTGATGGGATGAAATGTGATTTTAGCTTCTAAAAGGTGAGATTTGGGTTTTCATAAGACAGGGCTCTGCTCAATCAGTGGCCCGCCCCTGTGAAGGGACATGGGCTATAAAACTTTTCAAACACGCCCTCCTCTCCCTTCCTATATAAGCCCTTAACGATAATATAACCCCTGCTGTTCCGATGATGTGAGGACGACGGTCCTATGTCAGAATGGTTCAGATAATAACTACAGAATGAAGCCCACATCAACGTGAGCTTTGGTTGTGAATGGTATGAACTTTGAACTCCTAGCCGTTGAGTTAGCAACAGCAGATGCAAACGAGGGTTAGGAAGGAACAGACAGAGTATCCCGTCTATCACCCAACGACGTTAGTACAACGTATCCAATTGACAACCAGAGACATTCTTCAAAGGACTCGGTTGAGCAACACGGCCTTCCATCTACCACCAACCTACCGAAGCGCAGCTCAGAGTAAATATTTATTGCATTTTCCTTTTCCAAATGGGCGGTAATTTAGAATGCATAAGATACTGTATTTACGATAGCACAGCTTCTTTCCTTTGTTCCTCAGTCTTCGCGCTCTTTCACTCAAACCCAGCCCCTTTTCTTTTGTGTAACCAGCTGTCATATCTGTTCCGCCCGCTAGGGACGTTTTCCTTTATGATGTAATTTGTAATCAAGTTATGATTTAATTATGTGTATGTGTAATTCTGTGTGATTAGTTAGGTATTTAGTAAATAAATGATTAAACCCAATTTTGTATTGCTGATTCAAATTGTTAGCCAGGGTTCGTGCAGATAACCAAGAATTTACAACTTTCAGATGAGACTGAATTAAGAGGACGATTAATATTGACTGCTATTGATGTAAAATATTACTAGGTCTTTAAGAGTTTATTCGGAAGATAACAGCTCTATAAATATTATTTTGCGGTGCCCGACTCTCTAGTTAATTACATTTACATGATTAGCTCAATCAGGTGATATTAATTACGGATAAATGATTTTATAGAATAGCATGTCATATCACTTAACCGGCATAGACAAAGACACAACATTACGTAATTACAATACAAAACCCATTTTAACATGCAGAAATTCAACAGTTTTTTTGACAAGAGTTTAATAGGAATTAGCCATGGATATGAATCTTAATTAGCTACACATGAAATGTGCTATAATTAAACAATAATGCATGAGGAGGTGTGGTATATGGCCAATATACCATGGCTAAGGGCTGTTTTTAAGCATGACGCAACAGCCCTTAGCCGTGGTATATTGGCCATATAGAAGAAAAAGAAACGCACACCTATTAAGACGAGGTGCTGGCTAGCGGAGTAGAAAACTTGAAAATAAAAGAGAGCCGCACACTCTAGGAGCTCAGATGCAAAAATGTAATTACCAACGTTTCGACAGCCAAGCTGTCTTCATCAGGGTATAATCACAAACACTGCGGGATGACTCGTTTATATAGTGTCAAAAGACACAGGTGTCTGTAATCATGGCCAGGAGTGGCCTAATATCATTGGTTAATAATCAAATATTAAAATGTCATACAAAGAACAGCATACAAACAATAAATGAATAGCATACGATCATAGATTAATTTGACTACACAAGTTTACAAACAATTACAATGGCAAAGTCACAATAATCACAAGAATGGCTTCAGATCAAAGTCTACGTTGAGACCGAAGGGCGCAAGGGTCTTTAAATTAAATATTGGCCATATACCACAAACCCCTGAGGTGCCTTATTGTTATTATAAACTGGTTACCAACGTAATTAGAGCAGTAAAAATAAATGTTTTGTCATACACGTGGTATACGGTCTGATATACCACGGCTGTAAGCCAATCAGCATTCAAGGCCCGATCCACCCAGTTTATAATCAAGTACAAACCCCAAGAAAATGAAGACCTATTCCCTCTAGAAAATGTCAGTACAAATATCAGTTACATACAATTGTTAGCATACTTCAATGTTTGTTCCAACATCATCATCCTGTTTCACCAAAAGGTGTAGGCTACAAGGCAGGAATGCTAAATTTAGGCTATCACATTGTGTTTTAAACATCTGTCTACTGAATTTGCTGTTTGCGATAGTCCCTCGCCATTTTTCTCAAGTCTTGGTATGGCTTGAGGTCAGTTAATGTCAATAACTGGTTTGTCTTGGGATCAGTTCCAAGCCATGTCCTGTAAATGTTGGGAAGACAGTAAACCATTCTCAAAAAAAGTGGTCAAATAATTAATTTAATTCGTTAATTCATTTAAAATGTTTACAGTAGGCGAAGACTTTCCTGTTTGAAGAATTGTCAATCAGTTAAATGTCTAAGCCTATTGCAATAAGACACAAAAACTACTGACACCGAACTGATATAGTTGCTAGCAATGTGTTATTTCAGTTCTGCATGCAAGGGATGAGAAAAATGTATTTGATAAATAAACTAACAGTCATTTGCTAATATTTGAGCCCACAATTAATACAAATCACATGTTATTGGTCACATACACGTGTTTAGCAGATGTTATTGGTCACATACACGTGTTTAGCAGATGTTATTGGTCACATACACGTGTTTAGCAGATGTTATTGGTCACATACACGTGTTTAGCAGATGTTATTGGTCACATACACATGGTTAGCAGATGTTATTGGTCACATACACGTGTTTAGCAGATGTTATTGGTCACATACACGTGTTTAGCAGATGTTATTGGTCACATACACGTGTTTAGCAGATGTTATTGGTCACATACACGTGTTTAGCAGATGTTATTGGTCACATACACGTGTTTAGCAGATGTTATTGGTCACATACACGTGTTTAGCAGATGTTATTGGTCACATACACGTGTTTAGCAGATGTTATTGGTCACATACACGTGTTTAGCAGATGTTATTGGTCACATTCACGTGTTTAGCAGATGTTATTGGTCACATACACGTGTTTAGCAGATGTTATTGGTCACATACACATGTTTAGCAGATGTTATTGGTCACATACACGTGTTTAGCAGATGTTATTGGTCACATACACGTGTTTAGCAGATGTTATTGGTCACATACACGTGTTTAGCAGATGTTATTGGTCACATACACGTGTTTAGCAGATGTTATTGGTCACATACACGTGTTTAGCAGATGTTATTGGTCACATACACGTGTTTAGCAGATGTCATTGGTCACATACACGTGTTTAGCAGATGTTATTGGTCACATACACGTGTTTAGCAGATGTTATTGGTCACATACACGTGTTTAGCAGATGTTATTGGTCAC
Organism: Oncorhynchus clarkii lewisi; assembly: GCF_045791955.1. Classification (NCBI taxonomy): domain Eukaryota; kingdom Metazoa; phylum Chordata; class Actinopteri; order Salmoniformes; family Salmonidae; genus Oncorhynchus; species Oncorhynchus clarkii. The sequence continues at coordinate 37,012,131 of NC_092172.1, read as the reverse complement.
ATACACGTGTTTAGCAGATGTCATTGGTCACATACGTGTTTAGCAGATGTTATTGGTCACATACACGTGTTTAGCAGATGTTATTGGTCACATACACGTGTTTAGCAGATGTTATTGGTCACATACACGTGTTTAGCAGATGTTATTGGTCACATACACGTGTTTAGCAGATGTTATTGGTCACATACACGTGTTTAGCAGATGTTATTGGTCACATACGTGTTTAGCAGATGTTATTGGTCACATACACGTGTTTAGCAGATGTTATTGCAGGTGTAGCTAAATGCTTGTGCTTCTAGCTCCGACAGTGCAGTAATATCTAACAGTTTCACAACTTATACTCAAATACACATAAATCTAAGTAAGGAAAGAATGAAGAATTACACGAATGTGGCTTGTGTTTAAACAAACTGAGAAGCAGCCGATGAAAAACCACACATAACGACATCAGCTTAATATTTTTGGATTTTTTTATAAGAGCAACACGTTAATTACGAATCAGAAATAACGACATATCAATATGAATAATAACCAGCTTACCTCTTCAGATGTTTCTCAATGGCCTTTCGCTCGTACACTGTTCCCTCCTGGTTCTTCACTGGGTCAACAAACATCTTGTTGGTTAGTGGACAAATCAAGTGTGAGGGTATGAACTTCTCAGTCAACTCTTCACCCAACAATTCCTGTAAATTTAAAAGGGAAAGATCATCATACCCTGAACAAACTGTTACATTAAAGGGTTGCTGTCCAAATAAATGTATCTGAGAAACTGCTAACGTAGACCAGGTATTCCCAAACTGGGGTCCGCGTACAAATGCTGTCGGGGGTACACCAAATAAAAATGTGATTCATGTTTTAAAAAATAAAAAATAAAAGGATTCTTCACATTTTCAAACAGTACATTACTATTTTCCAACGGGGCTATACATTTGGGTAAGGTTTTTTTCTCACCTGAGTATCCTCGTTTCACTGCCAAAAAATACAATTAAACCATCTAGTGTTCAGCGAAATAACAACACAATGTCAAATACAGGAAGCCCAGTCAAATAACTAACATCCAATCACATTAACCGTTATCCAATCACATTAACCGTTACTCTCTCGCGGGAAACCTTCCCTCTTGCACAGACATTTAGAAACAAAACATGACAATTTGAAAAATAAGCCATGGGAGTTTTTGAGCGAGAATAAAGACGACTTTCGAGTAGTAAGACATGTATAAAAGTAACAGATACCATTAATAAGAAGGGTCTAGAAGCATCTTATATGGTGAGTTACCGAGTGGCTAGGACAGGCAAGCCCCATACTATTGTGGAGGACTTAATTCTTCCTGCTACAGCGGATATGACTGGGACAATGCTGGTGGGAAAAGACCCAAAAAACTATACAGACAATGTCTTCATCAAACAACACTGTTTCACGATCCATCAGTGACATGGCAGAAGATGTTCAGAAACAATTACTCCTTCGCATACAAGCCAGTGAATTCTATGCGTTACAGCTGGATGAGTCAACAGACGTGGCGGGCCTGGCACAGCTCCTGGTATATGTCCGTTACGTTTATGGGGGGTCAATTAAGGAGGACATCCTCTTCTGCAAATTACTGGAAACCAGGACAACAGGAGATGATATTTTTAAAGTACTGGACAGCTTTGTGACATCAAATGGACTTGTGGTCAAGATGTGTTGGTATCTATACTGATGGATGTGTTGGTATCTGTACTGATGGCGCAAAAGCCATGACAGGGAGACATAGTGGAGTGGTAACGCAAGTGCAAGCAGTTGCTCCCGACGCCACTTGGGTACACTGCAGCATCCACAAGAGGCTCTTGCTGCCAAGGGAATGCCTGACAGCTTGAAAGACGTTTTGGACACTACAGTGAAAATGGTTAACTTTGTTAAAGCAAGGCCCCTGAACTCTCGTGTATTTTCTGCATTATGCAAAGACATGGGCAGCGACCATGTAACGTTTTTACAACATGCGCTGGTTATCAAGGGGCAAAGATTTGACACTTTTTTAAAATTGAGAGACGAGCTTAAAGTTTCTTTACTGACCATAATTTTCACTTGTCTGACCGCTTGCACGAGTTTCTCACACAACTGGCCTATCTGGGTGATGTTTTTTCCTCTCCTGAATGATCTCAAGGACAACACACAGGTCTTTCCATCATTGTATGATATTTTGTGTGAAAATGAACTCAAGCTTACGGACAATGTCAAATGTGATATAGAGAAGCACCTGAGTGAGCTGGGTGCGCAATTACGCAGGTTCGTTATCCCTTTCATGCCCTGCCTCCAGTCCACTTACCGATATCTGAACAAGAGAGCCTCATAGAAATTGCAACAAGCGGTTCTGTGAAAATTTTATTTAATCAGAAGCCACTGACAGATTTCTGAGTAGGGCTGCGCTCAGATTCTTGTCTTGTCAAATCGCGCTGTTAAGACACTGATTCCCTTTGAAACCACGTACCTATGTGAGAGTGGATTCTCGGCCCTCACTAGCATGAAAACTAAATACAGGCAAAGACTGTGTGTGGAAAATGATTTAAGACTGAGACTCTCTCCAATACAACCCAACACTGCAGAGTTACAGTAGGTGCATCCTTTCAAGCACACCTTTCTCATTAACCTGTGGTGAGTTATTCACAATTATTGATGAAATAATAAGGTTTTAAATGTAAGATAGCTAAATAAAGAGCAAAATTATTGATTATTATTTGTGCCCTGGTCCTATAAGAGCTCTTTGTCACTTCCCACGAGCTGGGTTGTGACAAAAACTCACACTCATTCTTATGTTTAATAAAGGTCGTATAGTGTGTGTGTGTCGTATAAATTGTATACTGTGTGTGTGTGGCAGGCTTACACAATGATGACAAAAAACAACATTTGAGAGTGCGCTGACCCTGGTGCTAGAGGGGGTACGCAGCTGGAGGTTGAATGTTTGAAGGGGTACGGGACTATAACAAGTTTGGGAACCACTGACGTAGACTGTGATATGTCAGTTTTACATGGAAATGTCTGAGATGTGAATCCACCTCTTTTTACACACAAACGCCCCTAATAAAAGATGTAGCAGAGCTTACAAAAATTAACATAATTAGATAAGTGCATTCACCTTCTCCATGTCATCCAATGATTGGCCTGCTACTTCCTCTGTGTTCTTCTTGGCCTCTTCTTCATACTTGTTTCTGCTGGTCAGGTATTCCTCTGCCAAAATACTTTTACGAGACATTTTCATTCAGATAAAATGTAGGTATATGAATTCAATATACTACATACTAATAAATATAATGCACTATTTCCTACTTTTCCTTTTTGATTTTAGAATCAGTGTTAACACCACTCTTGTATACAGTGTGGTCATCAAATAACGTGAAGCCAACCTGTCCAGTGGATCTTGGGGTTCAGGAACGATGAGCACTCCATATACAGCATCCAAGATCTCTCTCATGGTTATGTGAGCGTTGTAGCTGCGGTCAAATATGTTGTGGCAGATACGACCCACACTGTTTATGTTGCAGTGGTACACCTTCGTCCACATTAAGGATTTTTCATGGCCTCCCGAGTGAGCAGTGGTCTAAGGCAATGCATCGCAGTGCTAGTAGAGGAGTCACTACAGACCCGGGTTCAATCCCGGGCTGTATCACAACCGGCCGTGATCGGGAATCCCATAGGGTGGCGCACAATTGGTGCAGCGTCATCCGGGTTAGGGGAGGGTTTGGCCTGGGGGGGCTTTACTTGGCTCATCGCGCTCTAGCGACTCCTTGTGGCGGGCCAGGCGCCTGCAGGCTGACCTAGGTAGTCAGTTGAAGTGTTTTCTCCGACACATTGGTGCGGCGGGCTTCCGGGTTAAGCAGGCGGGTGTTAATAAGCGTGGTTAGGCGGGTAATGTTTCAGAGGACGCATGACTTGACCTTTGCCACCCGACCCCTTTGGAGAGTTACCAGCGATGAGACAACAAAAAAATGGGTAAAAAATAAACTATTTCTCATGACGGAAAAAAGCATCAATCAACTGGATAGAATTTGAAAATGTATGACTTAGGCAATACGAATAAATACACTATCTTCATGTATTCATTGTGTAGAAGGATACAGGTGTGACAAAGCGCACAAGTGGAGGTTTGACAGGGTAGTCAGCTCCAAACTGACAGTACAGCTCAAAGACTCCATCCTCATAAGGTGTATCAGGAGGGCCTTCCATGAGAATCTTCCAAAACGCTGAATAGGTATGGAATCACAGGGGTTAAATGTTTTAGACAATATTGTGCAAAATGATTCAAACAATAACCAACTGGTCATGTGGATGGGAAGTTGATTTGAACACTTTACAGTCAAACAAACCAATAACTTGAGGCTGTTACAGTCATGGTCCATGTAGACTATATTTAAGCAGTAAGGCTCGAGGGGGTGTGGTATATAGCCAATATACCACGGCTAAGGGCTGTTCTTATTCACAACGCAATGCAGAGTCCCTGGATACAGCCCTTAGCCGTGGTATATTGGCCATATATCACAAACCCCGAGGTGCCTTATTGCTATTATAAACTGGTTACCAATGTACTTAGAGCAGTAAAAATAAATGTTTTATCATACCCGTGGTATACGGTCTGATATACCACGGCTGTCATCCAATCAGCAATCAGGGCTTGAACCACCCAAGTATTAACAATGTTATTATAAAGCATTATGAAAAGTATATTTATACTAAGTGTTACCAGATCAATAACACTTAACACAATACCCCAATAATGTTTACTTACTAAAGTCTGACTCTGAAGGCAGAACAGTGCAGAATGGGTGTGGGTCACAGTGCAGGCTCTTCAGCTCTTCCAGAAGGCGTTTGTCCTTCTCCAAAAAGCGTCCGCTCTTGGATTCCTGGATCTTCTTTTTTAATGCACTATTTTGTGACATATTCATTTTGTTAGAGTAATACAGTAGTTGACCTCAATCTCAACATTAAATAAATGCTTCTTGAGCATAATAGTGGTTTACTAGAATAGTAATTAGTAGTGGAAGTAAATGACTCTGTCATTCCAGAATGACATGCTGATAATGGAACTGCTCGTACTTCTCTGTCCCAGTCACTTTATCGTTTAGTCCACTTGGCAGAGCAACCTCTGGCTTCTCGTCATAACCCCGGTTGGCGAAGAGAGCAACTAGAATGTTCTGTAGAGGCAAATGAGCATTGTTCATTACAATTCGTTTTAAGATCAATGTTATTAACTTACACTTTATTTGATTTGAATATGTATTTGTCACATGCAACTTTACAGTGAAATGTTTGTTTACGAGCCCTTCCCAACGATGCAAAGTTGTAAAAAATCATACAAATAGTAACACAAGAGGAATAAAATACACAAGAATGGAACTATATATACAGGAAGTACCAGATCAATGTACATGTACATGGCATGAGGTATTTGAGGTAGATGTGTACATAAAGGCAGGGTAAAGTGACTAGGCATCAGGATAGATAATAATAAGGTATTTGAGGTAGATGTGTACATAAAGGCAGGGTAAAGTGACTAGGCATCAGGATAGATAATAATAAGGTATTTGAGGTAGATGTGTACATAAAGGCAGAGTAAAGTGACTAGGCATCAGGATAGATAATAATAAGGTATTTGAGGTAGATGTGTACATAAAGGCAGGGTAAAGTGACTAGGCATCAGGATAGATAATAATAAGAGTAAAATAAAGTAAAGAGCAAAATAAAGAACAAGAATCGTATTATTTTATATAGAATATATGGAAACACTTGTCCTATTTGAATAGTTTTTGTTTAATAGATCGTACCTCGCTCCTAATGTAGGATGGGTCCAGTTTCTTCTTCAGCTTCCTCATCTCCAAAGACAGAACAGTTTCCATTTCAAAAAGCTTCAGACCAGCTTTACTCGTCTCTGGTTTGAAACAACACCCTCCTAAAAGACATGGATGGTTTGAAACAACACCCTCCTAAAAGACATGGATGGTTTGAAACAACACCCTCCTAAAAGACATGGATGGTTTGAAACAACACCCTCCTAAAAGACATGGATGGTTTGAAACAACACCCTCCTAAAAGACATGGATGGTTTGAAACAACACCCTCCTAAAAGACATGGATGGTTTGAAACAACACCCTCCTAAAAGACATGGATGGTTTGAAACAACACCCTCCTAAAAGACATGGATGGTTTGAAACAACACCCTCCTAAAAGACATGGATGGTTTGAAACAACACCCTCCCAAAAGACATGGATGGTTTGAAACAACACCCTCCCATAAGAAGACATGGATGGTTTGAAACAACACCCTCCTAAAAGACATGGATGGTTTGAAACAACACCCTCCCATAAGAAGACATGGATGGTTTGAAACATCACCCTCCTAAAAGACATGGATGGTTTGAAACAACACCCTCCTAAAAGACATGGATGGTTTGAAACAACACCCTCCTAAAAGACATGGATGGTTTGAAACAACACCCTCCCATAAGAAGACATGGATGGTTTGAAACAACATCCTCCCATAAGAAGACATGGATGGTTTGAAACAACACCCTCCCATAAGAAGACATGGATGGTTTGAAACAACACCCTCCTTCCTATAAGAAGACATGGATGGTTTGAAACAACACCCTCCCATAAGAAGACATGGATGGTTTGAAACAACACCCTCCCACAAGAAGACATGGAGTGGATTCAGTTGCTTCATTGTTATTACTTAACCAAATATGTATAAAATAGGACATTGTTATGTAGGGGCTCAAAAAACACCCAATGGCTGCCTAACATTTTATTAGAATGTAGACTGCTGTCATCTTCATTTAACCAAATGCAATTCAAACTTCCAAGGGAATGCAAACTGGCTGTAAAAGGATGGATCAAAATGAAAACCCAACCACTAGTGAATTAGTAACTGAGTACGTCCAGATTTTAAACCCTTTACAACCCTGTTACAAAATATACTTTCATGTCAATTGCCATCTATATTACGATAAACTGTAATATTATGATATACTGTAATATTGAATACTGACACGAAACAATTTTCCTTCAAATTTTTTTTTATCCCAACTGCAGTAAACCTCATATCAAAAACATTTTATGTTTTACTTGCGTTTTTGAGTGCAGTCAGGCCAAAATGATATAACAATGAGAAATGATTGGACAAAATGATATAACAATGAGAAATGATTGGCCAAAATGATATAACAATGAGAAATGATTGGCCAAAATGATATAACAATGAGAAATGATTGGACAAAATGATATAACAATGAGAAATGATTGGCCAAAATGATATAACAATGAGAAATGATTGGCCAAAATGATATAACAATGAGAAATGATTGGCCAAAATGATATAACAATGAGAAATGATTGGCCAAAATGATATAACAATGAGAAATGATATAACAATGAGAAATGATTGGCCAAAATGATATAACAATGAGAAATGATTGGACAAAATGATATAACAATGAGAAATGATTGGCCAAAATGCATTCATTCTGATTCTACGTCCATATTTCAGCCACAAGAAGACATAATGATGGTGGCGTACGTCCACTGCTGGGATATAAACCAGAATCTCTTTACACATTATACAGTACCTGTTGCATTGCTGATTCCATGCAGCACGTTGTTGTCCACCTTTCCAACAACGATGGCATCAACAACAATGTTCAGGCTCATCAGTTTGGTTGTGACAGCATCTGGTTCGGTCATTGATCTACGGATAGAATTATTAACCAATCAATCCAATCGAACAATACCTTTGTGTTATCGCAATGAATGTAACGTCAAGGTAATCACTGTTTTACACACTGAAATAGTATCATTCTATTTACCCATCATCATTCCCATCTGTGAGACATATGATGCGAAGTCTGCAGTCTGGAAATTGCTCTCCAACTTGTTTCAGTTGAGACATGCCACGTTTCAAGGCATCATAGAGCACAGTGCATCCATTGGCCTCCAGATTGTGTACGTGTTCCTGTAGGTGCCAAAAATATCTACTAATATCTCTAATATTATGTGAGGTTTGCAGATGCATGCTAAAGAATGATATCACGAATGCCACAAAATCCCTGATTGAGCAGTAGCGCCAGCAACGCACACATAAACTACAACATGGGGACAATTTGAAGCGCCTCCATACACATGCAGATCCTCTGAGTGCATCGTAGTGCATCACGCTCCTCTGTAACATGTACAGTGCTGCTCGAGGCAACATCATATAGCTGAGTCTCAGTTTCAGTCTTTAAGACAGGTTTGAGGGGAGTACGTATGTGATCTCAGTACAGTACTTGAATGGATCTTATTGAAATCACCCCCATCGCTATTTTGCATTCATAAAACAGAAATTAGAAAATATATTTACCTTGAAGGTCTCCAGAGTCTCTGTAAATGTGTGGAGAGTTTTAACTGATGAGTCAAACTTCACCAAGCCAATGACATGATGAAAATTGTACGCCATGCTTCTAGTTGCGAAGTTATCAAAGAGCTGTTTAACAGCATCCAACCGTGTCATGTTGTCATCGGAATCATAGCATGTCTCATTCATGGAGGAGCTTGAATCCACTAGCACCTAAAAGGTTGGATGGAGAAGTATTATTTAGCTATAACAAAACGGAGGAGATAATCTAACTAGTATATTGTATAACTTTGTTACATCAACATGGATCGTTTTTGGCTATCATCTTTATCATTCAAGGTATCTATCTGTAAGACCATGGGCTGCTTGGTGTTTGCCAACATTTGAGCCATAGCAGGGGGTCAAACTTGCCAAGTGTCAAAACAGACCTTAGCTTAGATGCAGAAATATAAATAGATGCAAATATAAATAATTACACACACACACACACACACACACACACACACACACACACATACATACATACATACTACCAGTCAAAAGTTTTAGATCACCTACTCATTCAATGGTTTTTCTTTATTTTTACTATTTTCTACATTGTAGAATAATAGTGAAAACATCAAAACTATGAAATAACACATATGCAATCACGTAGTAACCAAAAAAAGTGTTCAACAAATCAAAATATATATAGATTCTTCAAATAGCCATCCTTTGCCTTGATGACAGCTTTGCAATCTACATGATTCCATGCATGTTATTTCCTAGTGTTGATGTCTTCACGATTATTCTACAATGTAGAAAATAGTAAAAAATAAAGAAAAACCCTTGAATGAGAAGGTAGCTCTAAAACCTTTGACTAGTAGTGTATATCATTAATTATATCTTAATTATCACAAATATGTATGATATACAGTTGAAGTTGGAAGTTTACATACACCTTAGCCAAATACATTTAAACTCAGTATTTCACAATTCCTGACATTTAATCCTAGCAACATTTTTATTTTAAGAATGTGAAATGTCAGAATAATAGTAGATAGAATGATTTATTTCAGCTTTTATTTCTTTCATCAAATTCCCAGTGGGTCAGAAGTTTACATTACACACAATTAGTATTTGGTAGCATTGCCTTTAAATTGTTTAACTTGGGTCAAACGTTTCGGGTAGCCTTCCACAAGCCTCCCACAATAAGTCGGGTGAATTTTGGCCCATTCCTCCTGACAGAGCTGGTGTAACGGAGTCAGGTTTGTAGGCCTCCTTGTTCGCACACGCTTTTTCAGTTCTGCCCACAAATGTTCTATAGGATTGAGGTCAGGGCTTTGTGATGGCCACACCAATACCTTGACTTTGTTGTCCTTAAGCCATTTTGCCACAACTTTGGAAGTGTGCTTGAGGTCATTATCCATTTGGAAGACCCATTAAATACCAAGCTTTAACTTCCTGACTGATATCTTGAGATGTTTCTTCAATATATCCACATAATTTTCCTTTCTCATGATGCCATCTATTTGTGAAGTGTACCAGTCCCTCATGCAGCAAAGCACACCCACAACATGATGCTGCCACCCCCATGCTTCACGGTTGGGATGTTGTTCTTCGGCTTGCAAGCCTCCCCCTTTTCCCCCAAACATAACAATGTTCATTATGGCCAAACAGTTCTATATTTGTTTCATCAGACCAGAGGACATTTCTCCAAAAAGTCAGATCTTTGTCCCCATGTGCAGTTGCAAACCGTAGTGGCGGTTTTGGAGCAGTGGCTTCTTCCTTGCTGAGCAGCCTTTCAGATTATGTCAATATAGGACTTGTTTACTGTGGATATAGATACTTTGTACCTGTTTCCTCCAGCATCTTCACAAGGTCCTTTGCTGTTGTTCTGGGATTGATTTGCACTTTTCACACCAAAGTACGTTCATTTCTAGGAGACAGAACGCGTCTCATTCCTGAGCGGTATGACGGCTGCGTGGTCCCATGGTGTTTATACTTGCGTACTATTGTTTGTACAGATGAACGTGGTACCTTCAGGCGTTTGGAAATTGCTTCCAAGGATGAACCAGACTTGTGGAGGTCTAAATTTTATTTTCTGTGGTCTTGGCTGATTTCTTTTGATTTTCCCATCCACAGGTACACCTCCAATTGACTCAAATTATGTCAACTAGCCTATCAGAAGCTTCTAAAGCATGACATAATTTTCTGGAATTTTCCAAGCTGTTTAGAGGCCCAGTCAACCTAGTGTATGTAAACTTCTGACCCACTGGAATTCTGATACAGTGAATTATAAGTGAAATAATCTGTCTGTAAACAATAGTTGGAAAAATTACTAACCGACTTTCCAAAACTCTAGTTTGTTAACAAGAAATGTGTGGAGTGGTTGAAAAACAGGTTTTAATGACTCCAACCTAAGTGTATGTAAACTTCCGACTTCAACTGTTTATCAGAATATCTTGAATTACCAGTATGGCCTCTTTAGGAGTCCTGGTGGTCATGAAGGTCAGGTCACTTCTGATGTCTCTCATTCTGAAGAGATATGAAAAACATCAGGAATAAAATGGCATTATGAGCTGTAGCTGCAACAAGTTTACCATAGAAATAGAACCCACTCTATGAGTTTCCATAGATACAACTATATTATGGACTGTAATGCATTTGATTTGTTCATTATTAAAGCCATTCAGCCCTGTACCCCAGCTTTTAAATAATGAATCTCGTTATGCTGCCACACTACATTATACACAGCATTTCGCAAGTCTGAAGATTAGCGAAGCACATATCACTATTCATGTCCATCACACTTTAACAGGATGAGGTAGAACAGGCTTAAAGCTAGAATCATTCATTGCTGCACCCATTTTTTGGAGTCATCAATTAATGATATATACATTAATGATATATACACATTTATTTGTGAAAAATACAACTTATAAATGCCTCATGAGCGTAGTTCAACTGTCATATCCCATCTGAACCCAACATATAAGATTGTTTTACTCCCAATGTTTGTAAAAAAAGAGGAAGAAATGTGATGAAATACTGTATAGCCTCAGAACATGGTTAAAACGATCATTCTGATGTCATGGATGGTTCTTCCATCCATACATAGCACTCACTCTGAATGTGAGAATGGTTACATTACTCCAGGCCCATCCCTCAGCTTTTTACCAAAACACAGGCGGGTGGCTGCTTTGTTATTGTTTCAATGAAGGATTCCAGCTTTAAGGCCAGAAGTTTGATAAAGAAGATAGTTCAGTTCATTAATTGATCAAATGTTTCTCTTCATGAAGAGCCCACCAGTTATGGTGATGCTTCATGTCATCACAAACAAAGTATTTGGCACATTTTCAGATGGAGGTACTTACACATTTGCCAACTCGTCCACGTTCAACGTTTTGAATTTCATAGCTAAACAATCAAAAACGTAGATATCCTGAGGAGATCCTTTTTGTTTACAGATGTAAACACCAAGGTTATCTGTCAAGGAGAGGCATTTGTTAAAATACAACAAACAAGTATTTCTCCAAAAACAACCTGCAACCAATCATTAGATGACAACCAAATGACGATAATAGTCCAGCTTTCACAATAACGAGACAGCCGAGGCAGAACGTTTATATTCTTCTAAAACGGATCATAACTCACAAATAAGTAGAGCCCACTCAAAAATATAAACACTACTTATGTTTCAGAGCACACAGTAAAGTTTCAAATGGTTCAAATATTTATTGTGTGTTTTTGTTCTACTTGACTTTATAGTACTACTGATATTGATTACTGCATCGTTGGGAAAGAGCTTGCAATGAAGTCATGTCACTGTACTTGTGCACGTGACAATAAAACTTGAAATGACACCAACACAGACTTTGAGGCGTCCTTCAAGAGGCCTGGGTTCAGTCCAAAATATCACACATTGGATAACTTGAGTTAATTATTTCCCAATAATTATTTTAGATTTGCAAATTTATGTTAACATCCTTCCCCCTAAGGAAATTTAAATAGATTATTGCAGGAATATCTAAAACATTGGCCAAATTCAAACGGAAAGTCCCTGATACATTAGGAAACAAGGCCCAGTACTTTGTTGACTACAAACTTTCTCTACCCAACCGTGGAACAGACTGTTTGTTCCCAGACTCGGGACTCTCTCTATTGGTTACACAGACTTTTGGACTCCCATCCTATTCTAACCACCTCTCACTGGCTTTGTATTCATGTTACCTGATGTAATTGCTGTACAAAATGATCTTGTTAACATCTCATGCACATTCAGATGTCATAAATCAGCACGGCAGAGCTCTCCCTGTCCTATGCCGTGCCTTGATTGTATTACTGTTGATGATATCTGGAATGTGCATGTACACCCTGGCCCATCTACTGTTGCCAGCCCCGATTCTGACTTGTGCTCTGATATCTGCTTCACTGATTTCTGATCTCGTAAAAGCCTAGGTTTTCTGCATGTTAACACTAAAAGCTTATTACCTAAATGAATCAAGTGTGAGTTCACAGCTCCAATCCAGATGTGTTGGTAATTACTGAGACGTGGTTAAGAAAGAGTGTTTTGAACACTGATGTTAACCTTTCTGGCTATAACCTTTTTTCAGTAAGACAGATCTTCCAAAGGTGGGGACAGATCTTCCAAAGTGTTGATCTTTACCAAGGATCACCTTCAGCACTCGGTTGTCTCCACCAAGTCTGTCCCCAAACAATTTGATTTGCTCGTTTTAAGCATTAAACTTTCAAATAGTTCTTTGTTGACTGTTGCTGGGTGCCATTGTCCTCCGTCAGCACCAGCCTGTACCCTACCTGCCCTAAGCTCTCTCCTGGCCCCTTAGACTAGGTCTGAATTTGTCCTGCTAGGTGACCTAAACTGGGACATGACCAAGTCCTAAATCAATGAGACTCCCTAAATATTTCTCAGATTATCAACAATCCTACAAGATATGACTCCAAACACCCAGAAAAGGCTACTCTCCTTGATGTTATCCTCACAAATAATCCTTATGGGAATCAGTCTGGTGTTTTCTGTAATGACCTTAGTGATCCCTGTTTTACAGCCTGTGTTCGTAATGGCTGCTCAGGGAAACGACCTGTCCTTATTTGTCATAGACGCTTGCTAAAACTTTAATGAGCAAGCCTTCCTTCATGAACTGGCCTCTGTGAAATGGTATGGAATCAGCATGATCCCCTCTGTCGAAGACGCTTGGACTTTCTTTTTTTATATTTTCAGTGGTATTGTTAACAAACACACCCGCATAAATAAAATGAGAATTAAAAACAGGTTCAGCCCCTGGTTCGACCGTGATCTTGCAGAGTTACTCCACCTCAAGAATTGCATTTGGTGAAAGGCTCTGCACACGCATACTCAGGCTGACTGGTTATTGTTCAGGCAAATGAGAAATAAGTGCACTCAGGCTATCCGGAAGGCCAAAGTTAGTTACTTTAAGGAGCAGTTCTCTCTCTGTGGGTCTAACCCCAAGAAGTTCTGGAAAGCAGTTAAAGACGTGGAGAATAAACCCTCCTCCTTACAGCTGCCCATGTCCCTTAATGTTCATGATGTGGTTGTTACTGACAAGAAGCACATGGCTGAGCTCTTTAATCACCACTTCATTAAGTCAGGATTCCTATTTGACTCAGCCATGCCTTCTTGCCCGTCCAACATTTCCTCATCTTCCACCCCTTCTAATGCGACTATCCCCGATTCTTCTCCCTCTTTTCCCCCTGCCCTGCTACAAAGTTTCTCCCTGCAGGCAGTCACTGAGTCCGAGGTGCCTAAACTGCTTAAACTTGACCCCAAAAAAACATCTAGGTCAGATGGTTTATACCCTTTCTTCTTTAAGGTTGCTGCCCCTATCATCACCAAGCCTGTCTCTCCGTTCTAGGGAGGTTCCCATTGCTTGGAAGGCAGCCACAGTTCATCCTTTATTTAAAGGGGGAGATCAAGCTGATCCTAACTGTTATAGGCCTATTTCTATTTTGCCCTGTTTATCAAAAGTGTTGGAAAAACTTGTCAATAATCAACTGACTGGCTTTCTTGATGTCTATAGTATTCTCTCGGGTATGCAATATGGTTTCCACTCAGGTTATGGATGTGTCACGGCAACCTTAAAGGTCCTCAATGACGTCACCATTGCCCTTGATTCTAAGCAACATTGAGCTGCTATTTTTATTAACTTGGCCAAAGGTTTTGATACGGTAGACCATTCCATTCTAAGGAGTATTGGTGTCTCTGAGTATTGGTGTCTCTTTGCTAACTACCTCAAAGAGTGCAGTGTAAATAAAGTCAGAAAATCTGCTGTCTCAGCCACTGCCTGTCACCAAGGGAGTACCCCAAGGCGCAATCCTAAGCCCCAAGCTCTTCTCAATTTACATCAACAACATAGTTCAGGCAGTAGGAAGCTCTCTCATCCATTTATATGCAGATGATACAATCTTATACTCAGCTGGCCCCTCTGGTTTTGTGTTAAATGCTCTACAACAAAGCTTTCTTATTGTCCAACAAGCTTTCTCTACGCTTAACCTTGTTCTGAACACCTCCAAAACAAAGGTAATGTGGTTTGGTAAGAAGAATGCCCCTCTTCCCACAGGTGTTATTACTACCTCTGGGGGTTTAGAGCTTAAGGTAGTCACCTCATACAAGTACTTGGGAGTATGGCTAGACGGTGCACTGTCCTTCTCTCAGTACATATCAAAGCTGCAGGCTAAAGTTAAATCTAGACTTGGTTTTCTCTATCGTAATCGCTCCTCTTTCACCCCAGCTGCCAAACTAACCCTGATTCAGATGACCATCCTACCCATGCTAGATTACGGAGATATAATTTATAGATTGGTAGGTAAGGGTGCTCTCGAGCGGCTAGATGTTCTTTACCATTCGGCCATCAGATTTGCCACCAATGCTCCTTATAGGACACATCACTGCACACTATACTCCTCTGTAAACTGGTCATCTCTGTATATCTGTCGCAAGACCCACTGGTTGATGCTTATTTATAAAACCCTCTTAGGCCTCACTCCCCCCTATCTGAGATATCTACTGCAGCCCTCATCCTCCACATACAACACCTGTTCTGCAAGTCACATTCTGTTAAAGGTCCCCAAAGCACACACATCCCTGGGTCGCTCCTCTTTTCAGTTCGCTGCAGCTAGTGACTGGAACAGGCTGCAACAAACACTCAAACTGGACAGTTTTATCTCCATCTCTTCATTCAAAGACTCAATCATGGACACTCTTACTGACAGTTTTATCTCAATCTCTTCATTCAAAGACTCAATCATGGACACTCTTACTGACAGTTGTGGCTGCTTTGTGTGATGTATTGTTGTCTCTACCTTCTTGACCTTTGTGCTGTTGACTGTGCCCGATAATGTTCGTACCATGTTGTGTTGCTACCATGTTGTTGTTATGTTGTGTTGCTACCATGCTGTGTTGTCGTGTGTTGCTGCCTTGCTATGACTGCCTTTTGGTAGGCCGTCATTGTAAATAAGAATGTGTTCTTAATTGACTTGCCTAGTTAAATAAAGGATAAATAAAATAAAGCCTACTTTCTTCCAAGAAGACGAGACATGGCCCACATACTCCAACATCCTTCAACTGTAATGCTGGAGTCACAGTCAGATTAACGTATTCTTTCACTTCTTCGTTCATCTTGGCAAATGTGTCATCGAGAACAATCTGAAAACTTTCATTTTTATTCGACACTTAGCATTATTATCAACACATATATTTATATAGAACTTATTGTGTGATAAAAGCAATGTGAAGAGGAATCATACATACTTTTGGCCAGTCACAAGTCCAGATGAAGCCCACTGAGGGAATGTTTTGATGAACGGAGGCAGACTGAGCAAAATCCTTTCAACATCAGAGGCTCTAGACATTGAAGTCTCTGTCAGGATCTCCACAGAGCAGTTTGGGATTTTCTCTCCATCTTAACAATGGGAAAACAGTATATCATGCAATTAAAGATCATGCTACATAAAACTATAAAAAAATGCTGAAGATTGTTGCTGTTCAGTTTTACCTTTGATTTTCTGCAGAACATACTCTCTCTCAAAGACATCTGGTAACCCAGGAACTCGAACTGGGTCGCAGAAACGTTCTCCAGGTTGAGAGTACAAGACTATCGGTACATAGTCCTCATGTTGTGAACTCTCTTTCTAGGGTAGATAGAAAGGTCAAAAGTATTTATCACACAGGGTGCCTGTAAAGTCTAGGTGCAGTATCTCAATTCACCATTTAAGTTATTTCATAACGTGTTTCAGTAGGGCTACAGTAGAAACAGCTTTAATCAACAGCATCTCAAAAGACAATGGGCACACCTTTGCTTCAGATAACAGGTAGGCCCAGCACACTGGTGCATTCTCAAAAACATCTGAGTCTTCAATGATTTTGTCACCTCTTCTTTTGTGGAGGCTTGGCAACAGCTCTCTGAAGAGACTGTACAATCCTTCAACGATAGCAACCTAAAACAAATGTATACATTTTATTCATACATTTGTGGACATATTAAATTATATTATATTTGTATGCTTTTGTGACTAAATATATATCACCTTCTGGGTCCTTGTTCCAACCTCATTTCTATACAACAGCTGATGCAGACTTTGGGCCAAAGGATTGCACCCACTGAGCTTTCGGATGTATGCAGTCACTTTGCTTAATATATCTCCAGAACGGTGTTCTCTATTGCTCTGTAAAGATTAGGGGGAAAGCATTGAATGTGTTATAGCAGGGGACGAAGTTCACATCAAAACCAATGAGACAAGCAAAGGAACCATGTTGCATGCTTGGCCTGAGCATGGTCAAACATGACAAGACAGTGTAATAAATATTGGAATATCTCACAATGGCATAAAGTGAAGAAAAGAAAGCACTGAGTCCTTTCTGGGATTGTTGCACTGAGGGTACGACATCATTGAAGTAGAATTCCATAGTGTCTGGACGCTCATCGGGGAAGGAGGACAGAGAAAAGAACACAGTTGACTCCTCATTGATTCCACAATCTAGCAAAGTCTGTCCAACTCCACCGCGTTCACATCTGCAGAAACATCAACATTGACTTAATAATAATGTCTTATCGTGGCTACTGATGCTGTGTGAAAGAAAACATTGTATTGATACTATCAGTAGTTAAAACATGAAATGTGCTGGGGTTTTAAAATGTATGTGTTTTTATGCTATCAAATGTATGTGTTTTATGCTATCAAATGTATTACAAATTCCTTGCTCTGCAATTCAGCGGATGTTGACAAATGGATGTTGACAAACGCTAAAGGGATTGGTGCGCCAAGAGGTTAATGATTAAATGAATTAATGAACATAAGATTACTTATAATGGAGGACATGTGCTGGGATTCCACTTTCATCAGAGAGCTTCTGTCTCAGATCTCGTAATGTGTCACTTGCCAAGTCCACCTTGACCTCAAAGTCTCCCTGTTGATGAAAAGTGTTCATATATAAGTATTAAAGGTAGACTCAGCGGGGTGACGTAGATGCACAAAGTAAACAGCATAGTGGGTCAATTAAAGAGTGCAAGGCTAAACTTCTCAGCTGTTTTGGTCCCGTAACTAACGCGTTGTAGCAGCGTGAATGGAACCCGCGCAGATACTGTGAGCGACAAAGAAAATGACCTCGACTGCCTGCACATTGACTTGGTACTGGTACCCCCTGTATATAGCCTCCTTATTGTTATGTCATTTTCTTGTGTTACTTTTTGATTTCATCGAATTTATTATTTTGTAAATATTTCTTCAACTGCATTGTT
Source organism: Oncorhynchus clarkii lewisi (assembly GCF_045791955.1). NCBI lineage: Eukaryota > Metazoa > Chordata > Actinopteri > Salmoniformes > Salmonidae > Oncorhynchus > Oncorhynchus clarkii. The sequence continues at coordinate 36,994,013 of NC_092172.1, read as the reverse complement.
GGTTAATTAAGGGATTGTATGTAAGCATTTCACAGTAAGATCTACTACACCTGTTGTAGTAGTTTTGAGCAAAGTCTTGCATCGCGCTCAGCACAATATTTGCAGTGCTGCTCTTGGCAACATCATTTCTCTGAGTCTACCTTTAAATAAGGGACAGCAGTGATTTGGGAAGAAAACCAGGGATCACACCCGTTCATACACACAGGTTTGGGAAAATGTAGGCTACAGTAAGAGCTGATTTGTGCTTTATCCGGAATTCAGTGTGTACGCTAACAAACACAGAATGTGGCAATGAAAACATTTCCCCCCACTTCACCAGTCAACGTGTAACCATCTGTGTATGGAACGCAGACCCAATAGAGTACACCGATGTAAAGATGAATTCACCTTGAGCATGATGTGGCATCGAACATTATCCTCTCCTGTCATGTCAGTCATTTCTTGCAGTGTCACTAGCAGGGCTGGTCTCAAGTTCTCCTTGGGTGTAAACATGGCATAGAGCTCACTTCCATTTTCAATGTGCCTGTCTTTCAAAGACCCTAATGGGTGAAATAGAAGAGCCATGTCAACACAAGGGATGGTCCATGTCATTACACAAGTTTCTTTTCACTCAGATTATACTGAAGTAGACAAGAATTACCAACCCTTTCAAAATGGACGTATACAAACATTTGTATCATAATAAACTGTAAAGTGTTGTACCATGCAAATATGTCTTAGAGGCTACATGCATTTGATTGTATAGCTGTGATACTGTTATGGGGCCAAAAATGATGGGAACTGAGTGAAATAAGAAAACTATGTAAACTGTATCTGGTTAACTGACATGTGTTGAAGAAAGGATCATCAGTTAGAGGCATTCCATCAACTGTGTAGAGGCACACAGCTTTAGAGTTCTCAATGCCCTCTTGGTGGCAGATCCTTAGCATCAGGTCTTCAACGGTGTTGGTAGCAGGATCCATGTCTGCATTCAAAATTGTACAAAAGGGAGTAAGGATAGTTTCTGATGTGATGCTTTTGATTTCTCCCCTCTTTGCTATAAGAACTACATAAAGATGGTTTATGTCTCACCTCTGATCTCTTTTAGCTCAGGACAGTGGGGGTATGTGTACCACAGTTGGAAAGACTCCATTGGTTTTTGTACAGGCATCGCTTGCTGTGGCGCTCTGAGTCTTTGGATGAAATCTTTCATTTTTTCAAAGCGATTCTTCTCTACTTGACTGAAACCTGTTAGCAAATTAGGGGCATTGGACAAGTTGAATGCATGTCTATGGTGAGTGAGACAACCCATTATTATTATTATTTTTTAAATAGTGAATTTACATATGAACAAGCAGAACAGTTTGCATATGACCAATCAGAACAGTTTACATATGACCAGGCAAAACTGTTTACAGTGGAATAATGCAGTTGTTGGCATGATGGGATACTTTAAATCACCCGAGTCAGTAACCGGTCTGTGACCTTACCCATTTTGTCTAAATCTTCACCAGTTACGCTATCGGTGAAATCTCTCTCGTCTTGGACACCCAAAGTGAGGAATTTGTGGTGGTAGGTGTCCAGTCTGTGCTGCTGGAGAAGGTTGTATATTGTATCCATCTGAATAGAACAATCAGGTCAGACATCAAATATTTTGATAACTAGTTTTGACACAAGACCTTTCCTCTCTGCCAAATAATGCTTTGCACCAAGAAGAAGAAATTGTGTTCCTAGTTTGTCATTGACTTGAGAAAAACAAAGAAAGAATGGGGATTGAATAATGTCAATGTCTCTTTATTCTCTAGAGAACTAGCGTTTCTTCACAAAATAAAATGTTTATTTATTACTGGCAATAGCTTTGACTGGTTGTTGGCGTATTTTAGTCTTCCGCCTCATGTTCTGGAGTAGCCAATCTGATTTTTTATTAAGACATTAGTTTAATTAAGAAAAATTGAGTTTTATTAAGACATTACACATATAGCTCTGGAGCAGCTCACACACCTAGGGTGTATTCACTAGGAACCAAACAGAAGCAAATGGAACGAAACGGGGAGGGACCTACCTGAATTTGTCCAATAGAAACTCTTATTTTTCGATGCAAAACGTTTTGGACTAATGATTACACAACTGATTAAACATATTGCATTCTAAACTGAAGCCCATGAGAAGCAGTTTTGGGAGTCAAGTGTGTTGGTAGAGTGTGGCAATAAAGTGCGTCAATCAGACCCCTGGGGATGGTTGTTCAAAATGTATCTGATTGGATTATTAGGATAGTTTTGATCATATCGATTCCACTAGGAGGGTGGATTTAGAAAGGTGAAAGGCACTACAACCAAGAAATATCAATGTAACTCAGGGGAGCTTTATCAAAAACGTTTTTCCATCTGAAAACCAAAGGTTCATTATATTATATGTCCCCGAGCTGACATGGTAAAAATCCGTTGTTCTGCCCCTGAACAAGGCAGTTAACCCACTGTTCCCCAGTAGGACATCATTGTAAATAAGAATGTGTTCTTAACTGGCTTGCCTAGTTAAAAAAAAGGTTAAAAAATTTATAAAATTGACCGCAGTATAGGTAAGCCAATGTGGTCAGTTGTTATATTGAGAAGTGTCAAATAAATACATCCATTTACTTATAAGTGAAATGCAGGCTCTACTATTTTGAATCAAGGTACATTATTCATGTAGTTTAACTCATGTCTGTTTCTCTATGACAATGAAGAAGTAGTAACACAACCTGTCCAGTAGATGGCGAGGTGTAGGTCTGTTCAAAGCACTGAACATCTGGATTCTGTGACCTTGATATTGTGGTATCCGGATCAGAACGATCCTATCCAATTATTTTCTGGAAAATCGGTTCAAAAACAGACAGATTGTTTTGGTCCGGGATAGCAAAAATGAGGATTACAGAATCGGGATCATTCTGATCCCCCAAAATGTTTTGAAAACCGTCCCGAGGACTGGAGTTTGCCTATCCTTGGTCTGGAGAATGCCAGGCTATGCCTAAACCATGCCTTACGTTGGTCTGGTGTGCATTAGTATTACCGGCCGATATGACATGTCATTATTTTTCATGTTGACATTATGAATCAATTATATTAAATGTGGGCATTTTTAAAGTGACTTTAACTGGCTAAATATGACCACTTTGAGCGCGCTAAACTAGCTACGCATCGTCAGGCCCAGCCAAGTAATAGTGGACGACTTTTCCAGAAACTAATAATACTCACCTTAACACATTGAAGGCCTGCCATTGGGTGACAGGAGCTATATAGCTATGCCTACTCAGTCGGTTACATTTACACTACGGAGAATAGGCTTTTGATAGCTGGGTTCAGCAGCTGCTCGTCTTCAACACAATATCGACGTTTTTGGGGAACTTTTTTTATAACTACGTTTTGATTTCCGCATTTCTACACTTGTTTTACTGTTAAGTGTTGTAGCACCATCTGCTGGAGATTTGGAGGATTGATCACCAGGGAACTCCTGTTATGATCCCAGTTTTGTCTTTATACGGTGCACACAGGCCAGTCGGAGAGCAGTCCAGACCCATCTGCGCTGCACTTCAACACAAAAACAGGACCGTCTTTAGGACTACTTGGCGCTTCACGGATGGTGAATTATTCTGCCGGATGTCTATTGAATAGCTATTGTTTTGGTTGTAAGGAAATTCCCTTTTCATTATTTTCTCATAATGTCTGCCACTGAAGAGAGGTAAGAATTACTGATATTGTTGGTTTAATTTGCGTAACAGATTGATTACATGATTTGAACAACATTTAGCAAATATATTCATTAATATTGCAAACTTAATGTATGGGGAAATATGCTGCTGTCTAAAAACAGGAATATCTTACTTTTTACAGAGCAACAACACTTTTGCAGCTATTCTGTTGGTGTAATTCCTACAATAATTAATGCTGTTTTTTTTAAGGGTGAGATTGTGCACTTCAACATATTGTTCTATTACAGATAGCTAGCTACTTAAAGTGATTGTTATTTGAAGTTTAAAAAATATATATATCCTGTGACCTGTGTATCTGATAATAATGACTCGTGTAGGTCACCAGGTATAATATCCCATTTGTGAAAAGTACATGCATTCAAAACAGGGTTAACATCTGTAGACAGACGGTCTGAAACCCGTGTTGCCCATTGTTCCTCAAAACAGTGCATCATGCATGCCTCAGGAATCACTTTTATTGACTACTGGCTCAACAGCTTCATTTGAATGACTAATGAACCACTATCGAATGACAAAATATCAACAGCAAATCCATCTCCATTTTACATCACTGTAACATAGTTTTGTTCTTTGCATAGAGTAGTTTCTTTGCATCATTTTTTCCTTCAATCTCCTTTTTTAAACGCTACAAGCATTTCGCTACACCCGCAATAACATCTGCTAAACATGTGTATGTGACCAATACAATTTGATTTGATTCACAGCACATAGTAGGGCTATGAGAATCTCTGCCACAGCACAATTCCAGCCACCGGATCTGTCCCTGTTACACAACTGCTGCTTTATGCAGACTCCTCCCCCATAGAGAATTAGATAAGCCACTCAGAAATAGTACCCTTGCTTGAATGGATAGTAGACTCTCTCCTCCCACAGTGCAGCACCCTGAGATGCTGTTAATAATATGTGGGTGGTCAGTGGTCAGTTAGATGGACCTGAGCCCTACTTTTCTAGAAAGTTCTGTGATGTGTTGTCAGTATACAGCACAGGAGGTTAGTGGTACCTTAATTGGGAAGGACGGGCTCGTGGTAATGGCTGGAGCGGAGTCAGTGGAATAGTATCAACTACTATGTGTTTGATGCCATTCCATTTGCTCCGTTCCGGACATTATTATGAGCCGTCCTCCCCATCAGCAGCCTCCACTGGTATATAGGTCAGGTTAGAGGTTACATGTCCACTAGCACACACTAGGTCATGGTTTCCTAGCCAGGCTCTTAATTCCTGCCCTAATTCCCTCTCTGCCAGTGAGCTGTAAATAATGAGTTTTTTAAAGGTTGGTTTAGTACAATAATAGAAACATGTTACTAGTTTTGAGTGTGCATGCCAAATGTGGGGTGTTTTGAGTGAACAAACTCTGCTGACATTCTTCATTAAATTTTTAATTGGTAGTACAATAGGCTACGTAGCTTTAATCCCAGCCTGCATATACAGTACAATAGCACTCTGAGGTGAAAGGCTTTTCTGGGTCAGGCTAGTGTCTCTACTGTTTTTATTTGAACTGGCACCCTATGCTAACTGACCATCCTATCCAAGGCCACTTATATTACAATAACTTTAGCATGACTTAGCCAACCTCACCTTGTTGCTCTGTGTATCGCCAGTCCCATGTTGGTGTCGTATATCGGCTGCTCCAAACGCCAGGCTCCAGGGCCTCTGTGGTGCTCCTGATGCCCCTCACCCACCGCTGAAGATCCCAGGTGGGCGAGGGACTGGCAGGGATCCTCCTCTCCATGTGCTCCTTCACAAAGTGAGTCCCTATAGGGCCCCATCCCAATAGCCAAACAATGTATTCTTCCTCCATTGAAGGTATCAATCAAAGATCTGAGAGAATTGGATTGGTTAAAGCAATGGGGTTAGAAACGTGAATTTCACTCATCCAAACACATAGGTCATTATGGGAAGAAATTAGGAAGGATGTCTGTTTTAATAACCATGAGGATATTACAAAGAGGAATGTTAAAAATTAGCTAATTTTGTCAAAAGATACATTGCATCGTACTGTTTAGCTTTATCACCATAAGCCCACAGGCACGTCACTTGATGCTCCATCTACCATTTGAGAGACTGCAGTGGGTTTATATGGTCTGTTTAGCTACTTGTTAACATGTTCAGGGATGTGGGTCACTGTGTCAGGTGCCAAAACCCACTCTCGTTAACCCAGAACGCTAGTGAACCACAAAATGACACGAGCCCAAAGACACTCAGCATTCCTACACATGCCCAAAAGCATGCTCTTAAAGTTAGGTTCATCCTTACTACTTTTAGTAGTGAACAAGTGACCCTTGTACACAAGTTTCATCCTAGACTGCCTGGAAAAGTGTCAAAATGGGAGAACAGGCAGAGAATGGCTTGAATATCCCTGTGTGTAATTTACAGGTTAATGTTGCTATGTGTATCAGGTTAATGTTGCTATGTGTACAGGTTAATGTCGCTATGTGTATAGGTTAATGTCACTATGTGTACAGGTTAATGTCACTATGTGTACAGGTTAATGTCACTATGTGTATCAGGTTAATGTCACTATGTGTATCAGGTTAATGTTGCTATGTGTATCAGGTTAATATCGCTATGTGTATAGGTTAATGTCGCTATGTGTACAGGTTAATGTCGCTATGTGTATAAGTTAATGTCAGTCACTGTGTCGATCAAACAGCAATGGTGAAGAGAGTAATTCTGCTGGAGGTCCATTGGTTAGAAAAAATATTACGCTCATAGGCAATAATCGTAACAACAGGAATCCCTTATTGAGATAGATGCTAGATCAGGCTAAAGTGTAACCGATCTAGTTCCTAGATAGAAAGCTGACAAAGACATATGTTATGGGTCAAAACCTTGTCCATCTAATAACTGTGGAAGATCTGTATCGAACAGTGTGCCAACACGTTTTGCTTCCCTCTCTCAGGATGGAAGGCTGACAGTGACCCAGGTGACCTCTGTGCGTGGATCTCTCCCCATCCTGCACTTTCACTACCAGCTGAGCGAGCAACGCAATGCATGCTGGGAGACTATGTTCACCTCAGACAGCCTCTTCCTGGAGATCCCAGAGGGGTCACTCCCTGAGGGCAGCAAAGAGGGGTGAGGAGGAACTGCCATCTATCCTTGCTGGCTTTATAGTCATGCATACATACACCTGTTATAACCATGCATTATTCCATCAGTAAGGCTGGAATTAAGTCTAAGTATTTAAATAAAAAAAACGTGCACTTTAAAACAACAACAAACAAACAACAAATTATTATTTACGATGACGGCCTTCCAAGAGACAAAAGGCCTCCTGCGGGGCCAGGGGCTGGGATTATAAATAAAATGTAGCACAAAACACGCATCACGACAAGTGACACCACTACATAAAGAGAGACCCAAGACAACAACACAACACAGCATGGCAGCAACACATGACAACACAACATGACAACACAGCATGGCAGCAACACATGACAACACAGCACGGTAGCAACACAACATGACAACACAGCACGGTAGTAGCACAACATGGTAGCAGCACAAACATGGTACAAGCATTGTTGGGCACAACAGACAACAGCACAAAGGGAAAAAAGGTAGACAACAATACATCACCTGAAGCAGCCACAAGTGTCAGTAGGAGTGTCCATGATTGAGTCTTCAAATGTAGTGGTGGAGATAAAACGGTCCAGTTTGAGTATTTTTTGCAGCTCGTTCCAAATGGTACAGAACATCTAGCCACTCGAGAGCACCCTTACCTGCCGATCTATAAATTACGTCTCCGTAATCTAGCATGGGTAGGGGGTGAGGAGCGATTGCGATAGAGGAAACAAAGTCTAGATTTAACCTTAGCCTGCAGCTTGGATATGTGCTGTACTGGGTGGAGCCACAGAGGACTACTTTGGGAGAATCCTGCATATTTCAGTGTACATGAGTATGGAAGGGAACACAAAGGAGCAACACTTACATTTGAGATACACCCCCATCTTCTTTCCCCTCTTCTCTCTTATCAGACTCACCAGTCTCCTCATGTTCTCGGAAGAAAAGTTAGGAGTCAGCCATGTGTTTCTGTGGTTCTCCAAAAGCAGAGTGGATCAAGGTATGTCGAAGTCTAGACACATTTTCTTTCATGTGTAGTGTATACATCTAGCCCTTCTTTGGACACTGTTAACAAACGTCCAAACGAGCTTCAATGCCATACAACACTCCGTCCGTGGCCTCCAACTGCTCTTAAATGCTAGTAAAACTAAATGCATGCTTTTCAACCGTTCGCCGCCCGCACCCACCCGCCAGACTAGCATCACTACTCTGGACGGTTCTGACTTAGAATATGTGGACAACTACAAATAGCTAGGTGTCTGGCTAGACTGTAAACTCTCCTTCCAGACTCATATTAAACATCTCCAATCCAAAATTAAATCTAGAATCGGCTTCCTATTTCGCAACCTCCTTCACTCACGCCGCCAAAACATGCCCTCGTAAAACTGACTATCCTACCGATCCTCGACTTCGGCGATGTCATTTACAAAATAGCCTCCAACACTCTACTCAGCAAACTGGATGCAGTCTATCACAGTGCCATCCGTTTTGACAGCCAAAGCCCCATATACCACCACTGTGACCTGTATGCTCTCGTCGGCTGGCCCTCGCTGCATATTCGTCGCCAGACCCACTGGCTCCAGGTCATCTATTAGTCTTTGTTAGGTAAAGCTCTGCCTTATCTCAGCTCTCTGGTCACTATAACAACACCCACCCGTAGTATGTGCTCCATCAGGTATATCTCACTGGTCATCCCCCTAAGCCAACACCTCACCTTTCCTTCCAGTTCTCTGCTAGTGACTGGAACGAATTGCAAAAATGACTGAAGTTGGAGACTTATATTTCCCTCACCAACTTTCAACATCAGCAATCTGAGCAGTCAACCGATCACTGCATCTGTACATAGCCCATCTGTAAATAGCCCATCCAATCTTCCTACCTCATCCCCATATTGTTTTTATTTACTTTTCTGCTCTTTTGCACACCAGTATTTCTACTTGCACATCATCATCTGCACATCTATCACTCGTGTTAATTTACTAAATTGTAATTACCTCGCTACTATGGCCTATTTATTTCCTTACCTCCTCACGCCATTTGCACACACGGTATATAGACTTATATAGACTTTTTTTCAATTGTGTTATTGACTGTGCTTGTTTATTCCATGTGTTGTTTGTGTCGCACTGCTCTGCTTTATCAGTTGTAAATGAGAACTTGTTCTCAACTAGTCTACCTGGTTAAATAAAGGTTAAATTAAAAAAATTAAGTGCTTTATATTAGACACATTATTCAATTAGTTGAATGATTAATTGATAAAAATGAATGTCACGTTAGTGACTTCTAACCATACTAGTGTTAAAAAAAACATCAGGAATAATGCAAAGTGCACACTAAAATTGAGAAAGGGAAACTGAATTTAGAGATGTTAACGTGACTGTTCAGACCAATCCTGTTTTCTACGTCTTTCCAGCACTTCTTACCAGGACTTTCCACTACATAGGGTTTGAGATTGTGAAACCAGGCCACCCTCTGATACCACCCCGAGCAGACCTTGTGTTTTTGGGCTACTCCATGAGTCCAACATGCCCGGAGTCAGAGGAAGATTGATGTTTGGGTTGATCAGGAGGGGATCACTCATCTTTGCTCTGACCCAATAGTCTATTTTCCATGCCTAACTGACCTTTATGTTTTTTTCCTGTGGTGGTGAAAGGAAACAAGAAAAGGAATCTATTTAAGCATATTGGGACAAGACCCGCCTCTCTCTTCCTCTCTGCACTTCTCATATGTAGTGCTGTAGTCATGACGGAGAGCAAGCCATTAATTCTGTAGACCTCTTCAGTGATAGAACCTTCAAGGAGATAACCAAAAAGATTGATCCTATTAGGCGGCTGCGTTCTTGACGTCTTGCATGTTGTCGCCTGTGTGGCTCAGTTGGTAGAGCAGGGTTGTGGGTTCGATTCCCCCTGAGGAACAGTATGAAAAAATATGCACTCACTACTTTTAAGTCTTTTTGGATAAAAGCATCTGCTAAATGACTAAACTGTAAATGTTGCCACAGCTTCTAGTACAAGTGGGACACTCAGTGCTAAAAATATTAACTTAAACTTCACAGTGCAGCTAAAGGTGAGGGACTGTGATAATATAAAACAGTGTACTGGAAGAGGGGGCTAAGGGCAATATGGCACATATTGGAATCTAGACTTCTGGATAATTAAATTACGGGTATGCTTTCAGGACTATTTCTTTGACTGAACAGATGCAACAAATGTATTTTAAAGTGCAAATGTCTCTGTTGTCTTGAATTGAGTGATTGATCCATGTAAACTCCCATTATTGACAGATTTAGCAGAGGTCAGGGGAGCACTTAATACATACTGTGTACTGGACTCACTTTCCATTCTGCTTGTGCATTCAGTTGAGAAGATTAGGCTGCACGTGTGAAAGCAAGAACCTACATTCCCCTGTTGCTGATACAACTTACATTCTATGCACACACTCTTCCTACTTTTTATACTATTGCGTCCTAGAATTTCTATATACATTTTAGATTTCCATGTTCATGTAATGACACTAAAGATGGAATAAAATTCCTGTTATACCTCTGTTCTTGTCGGTATTGTGTTTTGGAACTTTACACATGGGCTGTTAACTAGTGTTATGATGTGAATACAAGTATATTGCATATAAGTATACTGATTGTTCGAAGTGAAACAAGCTGAACTTAATAACAAGTGCTTTAAAATGTTTTGCAACTGTGTGCCCTACTGAACATGACCCAGCTCACAACAGTGAAATTCTCTAAACAAATCAGGACATACCCTGTGGCATTAATCTTTCCCATGCCTTGGCTTTTGGGGGGGGGGGGGGGGGGTTTACTGCAGTCTTCAAAGTATTTCTGAGAAGTCTGCCTGGATACACAATAGTTATCACACCATAATAAAACTAGAGATTCTCTCAGCACATTTGGTTCCAATATTTTAATAAAGAAAGACAAACGAGCGCGTAACACATTACGGGATTTATTAGGAAAGGATGAATTCTAAATACGTCTTTATTTGTCCTTCTCCTTCTGTTCTTTGTCTTTCTTGTCCTTCTCGGCCTTGGCCTCTTCAGCCTCGTGTCGTTTGATCAGCTCCTCCACCTCTTTCTGTTTCAGCACCTTGATCTTGGTCTTTCCGTCTTCTCGCGTCAGGGTGGCTATTTCCACTGGGGAGGTCAAGATATCCATGAGTCATACAGTCTCTGTGTTCATATCTCAGGCTGCATTACAGACGTATCGCTTAATATGCATATCTCTAGACACACAACATATTTATTATACACAGTATGTGTGCATGATGTACAACAGCTGATGATGTCTAATGTTTTAGACATCATCACTAGCCTACTCTCTATAGAACAGCTGTGAATTAGGAGAACAGTGTCCCACTCTACACAACATCTCCAGTCTGTTTACTCAGTGTCCCACTCTACACAACATCTCCAGTCTGTTTACTCAGTGTGCTCCAGGACGGGCTCAGGAGTGGTTTAGAACGATCAGGTGTAGATCTTACCTTTCTCCGCCGAGAGCTTGCTGACGTCCATGGTCTTGTTCAGGACTTTGACGGCCAACGCCAGGGCAGAGGACAGCGACATCTCACCCTCTTTGAAATCCTGCTTCAACATGGACACTGCAGCCTGGGGGGGGCGGAAAAGACAAAATGATTTATACAAATGGGTGGGTCTAATCCTGAATGCTGATTGGTTAAAATCGTTTTCCAGGTGGTGTCTATTCCACAAGTTACCACAGGCAAAAACCTCAGTATCACTCGATGAGATAATTGGGTCTAGTTTCATTGAGAGGGAGTATGCCACTTAGGCAGCCATAAGTCTGACATCCAGCAAAGGAGGTGAATTATTGAAATATTATGCCATAAAAGTATTGGCTATATGTTAATTCCCAGTCAACACTGTAGCACCATCTACTGTGACGTTTCACGTCTTTACTTTGTGGCAATGCTGCTGCCTAAACGTGTGCATTGTGCCAATGTTGATGACAGCAAACAGGCTTACCGCACTGTTGTTGCCGATGCAAGTAGCCTTCCAGCCTCCATAGTTCCCACTGGGGTCACTCTGGTACAGCTGGAAGCCGTAGTGTTTGTCCCAGCCCATGTACAGCAGAGACACTCCAAACGGCCTCTTCCCTGAAGACACACAACACATCAAATACAATCAAACCTGTGCTTAACCTAACTGTACTCTAATGACTCTGGTATGTTATTTTCCAAACAGCCCTTTGGTCCAATATGGTTTCAGCAAGTGTAACCAGGGTGGTGTTTACTAGAGAACCCAACTGAGGTGTTAATGTCATTTGTCTTATAGCTAACCTCCAAACTGTGTGTAGGCCTGTTTGATGTCACACAACGCTGTCACCAACTGCTCACAGGGGATTGGCTCCTGGTATTGCAGTAGATATCTGTGTGAATTAAATAACACATACACATCATCTGTCAGATAAACAGACACAGTGCTAGATTACTAGAGATGCCTTGTTGGTCTTGCACTAACACTGTACATTGCTTTGTATACAAATTAATGAACAAATGGGTCACAGGTAGAGACCGCGGACTTTACTACCCAACGTACCTCTGTGCTATTAGCCTCAGCTCATTGGTTAGAACGTTAGCATCGGAGGTGATTCCGGCAACACTGCAAGCCATGTCTCTGAAAGGATAAAGGTTACGACACCAAATCACAGAGCAGCCCATGGGTATAATGTAGCAGCATGTCTGACATCACCAGAGTAGGAGTGCTGCCCTAAGATCAGTTTTTCTGATCATAATGATCATAATAATAATGCAGACCTGATCCTAGATCAACACTCCTAGTCTTGAGATGCTTTATGAGAAGATCCTGATCTGTATTGTTGGCATGCTAATAGCAGTGCTACATACAAGCCTGGCAAGAGAGACTATGGTCATACTCACTCATTGAGCTTGTAGATCTTCTCTGAGAAGAAAACCTCATCAAGCAGCTTGTGGATGTTCCGTCTCTCTGCAGCCAACAGCACTCCGTCATTGGCTAAAATCCCAAGACATGAGCCGGCGTGGCCAATAGCCTCCATGGCATACTCCACCTGATATAAGCGTCCTGTAAAACAGCAACAAAGAATTGTTATGGTTGGTCAGAGGAGAACACTTGACAATATAGTCTTGAATGTGATGGTATCATTGATTATGGACAGTAAATCGTTATTAGAAAGATAACACTTGCCTTCAGGTGAGAAAATGGTAGTCCGGGAATCATATCTACGAGACTACAAAAACAAATAAGTGTTAACAATTTCCCAAGAAAGCACCCAAGTAAAAGTTGCAAGGTAGTCACAATTGCATGTACAGGTAAGTGCCAAAGTAAAGGAAACACGAGTAAATGAGAGATACAAGGTATATTGAAAGCAGGTGCTTTAACAGATGTGGTTCCCGAGTTAATTATGCAAATAAAATAAAGTACCCCGGTTTTTTGGCTACCATGGCTAGAAGAAGAGATCTCAGTGTCTGAAAGAGGGGTCTCAAAGGAGCATAGGGGGTTTAAAGGGTGTGTGTGTCTCAGTCACCAGATCTCAACCCAATTGAAGACTTATGGGAGATTCTGGAGAAGTGCCTGAGACCACCATTAAACAAAACAACAAATGATGGAAGTTCTCATAGAAGTATGGTGTCACATCCCTCCAATAGAGCTCCAGACACTTGTAGAATCTATGCCATGGGGCATTGCTGCTGTTCTGGCCGCTCGTGGTGGTCCAGCGCCCTATTAAAGTTGCACTATGAAGAAATCGCTCCGCCATTTCCTGGTTGCTAAACCTTCTAACCATTTGCCTAATTTTAGTTTGACAAAATAAGCTATAGTGTAGAGCCCTCAAACTCAACTCTGGACCTTGACGCCAGTTCCACTACTATTGTTTTTTTCTCTTCCATTGTCGCTCTCTGGTCAGAGACTGATTTAGACCTGGAACACCAGGTGGGTGCAGTTAATTATCAGGTAGAACAGAAAACCAGCAGGCTCCAGACCTTGTAGGGTCAGAGTTGAATATCCCTGGTGTAGAGAATCATTGTACCATCTAAACCGCTGTGAAATATATTTTCCACAACCAAACACATTGTCTTTTCAGCTGTTTAAAACTGGTACAAAACAGAAAGTAAAAGATGCAAAAACAAAACGTAACGAAAAAAAGCATTGAAATAACGCACATAGAACAGATCTACTGCTTCTTAGACTTGCTTTGAAGTAGAATGATAAATCTATAACTCACATTTCTGTGAATTTGGTCGGGTCGCCCAAAAAGTTACATATTGCCACTTTAAGACACTATGTTGGTGTTTCCTATTTTTGAAGTTACTTGTACATTACAGATAGCGACGTTAACGTAACTAGCTACTTACCATGATTCAGCCTGCCTGTAAAATAAAACCTGCGAAACAAATAATTCCAATAACATTAATGAAGTTCCATAATGCAAAGCTCAAAACAATAAGTGCTGCTGTCAAAAGGGGCATGGCAAATCATAACTACTGTTTATTAGACAGGGGCTGGTAAGTTAGCGAACTATATTATTTGATTAAATTATAGCTAGCTAGCCAATTAGAAGGTTAACATATAGCTACAGTAGTAGCTCAATTAGCTAGAGTAACGTTAGTCAGCAAACGTTAGCGAAGTAACGTTAGTTCATTCATACAAGGCAAATGTTAAACAGAAATTTGCTTGCTAGCTAGCATGCTAACCCTTAGCTAGCTATCTTCACAATGACTGGATAGGCTAGCTGACTTTTGGCGCCGTTTTAACAAGAAGTCATTTTTTGGCAATTTATGATATTTTTATAGTAAACATGTGGCTAAACAGACAGGAATATAAAACAGCTATTTACCTTAGCTAGCCTGATGTTGTAGTTTGTTGCTGACACACCGCTGGGAAGCAAGCAAGAATAACTAAGAACTTCCGGGTCCGGTATTTTTTGGAGTCCTTCAGAATAAAAGTTCCGTCCTATAAACTTTGTAAATGAATAATTACGGTGTAAATGTGCACAATTAATTATATTTTCTACTAGTTATCATACAAAGAAAAATGTAAAGTATTTCTATAAGATATGTATTTTTTTCTTTTTTCTTTACATATTGCACAATAAAGAGTTATCTGTAGGTAGAATGGAGGGGGGGGGGGGGGTCCATTCTACTTAGGGACACTTCAAGTTTCCTCTGGGTGTAAACCAGTGGAGGCTATTCAGAGGAGGAAGGGAAGGACCATCCTCAATGAATTTCAACAAAATAAAAATTGTGAAACATTGCATTTATCTTTTTTTTTTAGAAAGAACTATACTAATATTCACGTCACCAAATAATCTATGAAAACACACTGTTTTGCAATGAAGGTCTACAGTAGCCTCAGCAGCACTCTGCAAGGTAGCACCATGGTGTAGCCAGAGGACAGCTAGCTTCTGTCCTCCTCTGACTTCAATACAAAACCTTGGAGGCTCATGGTTCTCACCCCCTTTTTATTTATTTTTTAATTTTTATTAACAACAAATCAGTACATAAAGTACAGGAGGGAACACAAGTATATATAGATTATATATAATGGACAATCGAGCTAGGGTGTACAATATCACATTACAATTACACAATGACCTTAAGGGACATACATACACTTACAATTCTAACAGCTTTTTTTGTTAGTAGAGTATTTAACTGTCTTAAAATACAGTTACATTTATTTTTGTAGGGTAAGATAATGTGGTTTTTTGTTTGTAAATGTACATTTGTGTATATGAAATTTGGCCAAAAGAATAATGAAATTAATTACATAAAAATGTTTCAGCTTATTTCTATCGTATGTAAAGAATCCAAGCAGTACATCTCTCCACAATAGTGTAAAATCTTCATAAATGTGTTAAATTATAAATCTACTGATGTCTTGCCACAGTTTTCTTACATGAATAAAATGACCAAAAAAAGATGCAACACTGTTTCTGGGTGGTCATTACAAAAGGAGCTATTTGAGTTGATGTTTTCCTTAAACTTCTTCATATAGTGGTTGGCATGATAATATTTATGAATAATTTTAAAGGAAGCTTCCTTAATTTTGTTAACAAGTAGGTACGTGTGTGGCAACATCCAAACTTTTTTCCAACAGATATTATCAATAAATCCATTCCAATAAGGCATGACATAAGGTATACAACATCCTGCTGAAACAAGGTTCGTATCGCTCTGTTGTTGAATGGACCAAAAGAGAATCAAATCTTTCCTACTGATGAGTCAACAGGGTCAATAGAAGGTAGGCTCTGAGGGCCAGGTCTTGACACGTTCCTGAATAACAGAGCAACACCTGAAGGAATGGCATCTAAAACAATTGCGAAATCTTTAGGTGTTACAGGACCTTGTAAAGTGATAAGAATTCCTTATAACTGAGTAAAAGACCCTCTGGTTCTCACCCCCTTCCATAGATTTACACAGTAATTATGACAACTTCTGAACGATGTACTCCAACCTATCAGATCTCTTGCAGCATGAACTGACAATGTTGTCCACCCAATCAAAGGATCAGAGAATGCATCTAGTACTGAAAGCATAGCTAGCACTGAAGTGCATAAAATGTTGTGAGTAGTTAGTAATCGTACATTAGCAATTTATGTTATTAGTAACTACTGTTGTTGGTTTGGCGTCAAATAAGCCACTCTTTATGTGTTATTTGCCGAATCTCAGTTTTCCATGTGGGTTTTATGATGTAATGTCAACTTTATACATTTATATCCCTGAAACATTCCATTTCCAACTCACTCACAGCAATTCTCCATAAATCTGCTGTGGATTACCCAGAATCCCATTCCTTTATCACTCAGTGTATTATACAATGTAAACACACTACTCTACCAGGAGGTGGCATAATACCCATTTTATGCAGGAATTTAACTGCACCGTCACAGAGGCAAGAGTGTGCAAGGCGTTATTGTCTGTCTGTCACATTGATCACTCTAATTTCTCTCGACCAGTGCGCCTACACTTTCATTTGTAGGCTAGGTTGAAGCAACCTCACGATGGGTATAGGGAATATTTGAGTATCATGTAGTAACCTATCGATGTTACATTGAGCTGGGTGAATGGAATATGAATGACAGTCATCCAATATGCTGTAATAGAAATAAGGCGCAAAAATAAATAAGGTTTTCCCTCATCTTAAAGGTAAACTGTGTTGATTTGTAAATTAAAGGTGAGTAGAATGGACCTCCTTTTTACTACTGCGACACAACGTACAGATCATTGTGTACGGTGCAATATGTATTGTCAGTATGAAAAAACGATTGGATTCAAATTGATTGGCCACTTTAAGGGCTGATTAGCAGCGACGCTCCTCTCGTGTAATGCCGCGTTCAAAACAATGGGGAACTCTGAAAAATACGAGGTCAAATCAAGTCCCATTTATTTTGAATCCACGGAAGTCGGAGATTTCACTTTTGTATATTATCTACTTCACTTGCTTTGGAAATTTTAACATATGCAAAAGAAGCCCCTTGAATTGAATTGATTTCCGAGTTGTTTTGAACGCGGCACAATCTGTGGATTTGGAAACTAAAAGTCTTCCTGAGTAGAATGGACCGCCTTTTACTGCGACACAAAGCACATGAAATTGTGTACTACTGTGCAGTATGTTCAGTATGAAAAACGTACTGAATATCATGCAATACAAATGGACTAATTAACAATGGGATTTAAACGTGTTTTCTAAAGTTGATTATTGTAATTATACGAAATATTGTTATTACTATTATTATTAATAGTAGAATAAATCATGTTTTGTTATTTGTATTACGTTAAGACCTGACCCATGATAACTATCTAATAATCATTATTTTAAATGCTGTTAACAATAATGTCAATTATAAACATTTATTTGTCCTATGAAGGCGATTCACTTTATTACATTTTTCATATTGTTAAACAAAATTCTAAGTCTGCTAACATTTCCTCATAAAATGTTACGAATTTCGTCCATTTGTATTATTTTTCATTGCGGGACTTTGATTTTGAAGGAAAAGCACGGAGGTTACGGCCTTAATTATTGCTATGTTTTACTTATTCCTGTTGGCTGAACCGAGGTCTGAAACACGGGGCATGGAGTTTAGAAAACACTATATCTCTGGCGAAGAACCGGTCGAAGAAAATACAGTACAGCGCCATCTATCGTCAAGGTGGTGTCTCTGTGGTAGCGCAGTACAGTGGAGGAGAAAAGTTCATTTATTACAAAACACCCTCGCTTGCTGAGCAAAACGAGAAAAAAAAACGCCACCTGCTGGAAACCACAAATGTTTTTCCCAGTTAAACCTCTCGCGTTACCTCTTCCTCTCTGGTTTAGTTCTCCAACATAACATCAAATCATAACCCGGACAGATAGCTCTAAATTCGGTATCGCTTTCCTCACCTGCTGATATGGAATTGCTATTCCGACTATGTACATAATATTTTGATATACATTTGTCCAACGAGGTAAGTTAACGTTAGCCTGCTTGCTAGCAAGGAAATCAACCAACGCATAGCTGGCTAGCTAACGATAGCTAGTGACTGGATGCATTATTATTAGCCAGCTAGCTAGCCAATTTGTGGTTACATACAGTCTGACCTACTGTTTACACATGCACAAGTATTCAACCTATGCATTGTTAGTTAGCTACTATTTCAGTGTTATTTCCGGATTGCGCGATTGACAATAGGTTCTTTGGTTTAGGGAACATTGTGTCCTGTGACCTGCAACTAGCAGTAGCTTGTAATGTTAGCGCATAACTACTTCAGCTAGAGAGCACATTGAAGCTCCCCATTAATGTGCGATCTGTTTTTACCATGTCAGGCTTTTAATAACATAGTCATGACTGCTACGAAGCAGTACAGTGTGTGTATGACCTTTGATCCTTCCTAACACAAACCCAGTCAATGTAGACATCGCTCATTTCCCAAGGAGACTTGGGAGATAATGAGTGACACACCACACAACACAGGCCTTGTTTTCTGATGTAGTAGTTTGTGAATCATTGTCATGATACTGGTACAACCTTCAGACCTACTGCCATCTTTAATTCATTCAAAGTGGATGCATTCAAGACTTCAAATGTTGTGCTACCTCGTGGAGGAAACCGTTGACAGTGTTGTGTGGTCTGTATTTCCCCAGGTAGAGGCTAGTCTGATGAGGGGGCTCTCCAGAAAGGCAGGATGCAACAGAACAGGAACATCCAGATCATTGAATGGGAGGACCTGGACAAGAGGAAGTTCTACTCCTTCGGGGTATTCATGACCATGACCATCCGGGCCACCGTCTACCCGGCCACCCTCATCCGCACCAGGCTGCAAGTGCAGAAGGGTAAGTCGCTCTACAACGGGACCTTCGATGCCTTCTGCAAGATCCTGCGGGCCGAGGGCGTGCGGGGCCTCTACCGCGGCTTCATGGTCAACACCTTCACTCTCATATCGGGCCAGGCTTACATCACCACCTACGAGCTGGTGAGGAAATACGTCTCCAACTATTCCAAGGACAATACCGTCAAGTCTCTGGTGGCAGGTGGCGCGGCGTCCCTGGTGGCACAAACCATCACGGTCCCCATAGACGTGATTTCCCAGCAGCTGATGATGCAGGGCCAAGGGAAGCACCTGACTCGCTTCCGGGTCAAGGTCAAAACCGAGGCTGACGGGAAGACAAAAATGGCATTTGGCCAAACCAGGAACATGATTGCTCAGATCTTTGCGGCCGACGGTTTCCGAGGCTTCTACAGGGGATATGTGGCCTCCCTTCTAACATACATCCCAAATAGCGCGGTCTGGTGGCCTTTTTATCACTTTTACGCAGGTAAAAAGGAGTGTTTGTTTACAAGGATATTTCTCCAAGGATGGAGTTCCCGGACACAGGTTAAGCCTGGTCCTGGACAAAGCGCTTCATTGAGCTTTGAGTCCTGGGGTAGGCTTAATCCAGGAAACTGTCCCTTAATGTTATTATTAGTATTTTCTTCAAGAAGGGTCTGAGATGAATAATGTCTTATATCTTTATAGTCCCTATAGTCAACATACATTGTCTATAAGTAGCATTTCAAAGCACAAATCTTCCACAACGTTTCACAGAACAGCTATCCAAAATGGCGCCCAGTGACTGCCCTCATCTACTACTCCAAGCCATGGCCGGACCACTAGCTGCTGCGACTGCTTCCACTGTCACCAACCCCATGGATGTGGTCAGAGCTAGAGTGCAGGTAGAGTGCAACTTCAGCTAAAAGCACTAGTGGAATGTAATGGGGTAAAGGGTCTGTTTGGATAGCCACATGTGGCCATCATTGGGGCCACTGTTTTCTCTAACAGATGTTCGTGGCACAGAGTCTAATCAGGGATAGGCAACCCTGGTCTTGGAGTGCCACAGGCACATTATTATTATTATTTTGATTCAACAAAATCCTGCAGTGGCTGTTCCACTCCACGACCAGAGTTTCCTACCCCGGGTCTAAATCCTGGCATAGCAAATCGAATTTTACACAAAAAAAATGTACATGAATAAATACCTTTGTAACAACAGCCTTGTGTGGGTGGCAGGTTGAAGGCAGGACCTCCGTCATCGAGACTTTCAGGCACCTGCTGGCAGAGGAGGGATTCTGGGGGATGACCAAAGGGCTGTCTGCACGCATCATATCCTCCATTCCCACCGCCATCGTTATGGTCGTGGGCTACGAAACCCTCAAGAGAGTGAGCCTGAGACCGGAGCTGGTCGACTCCAGACACTGGTAGAGGACATTAGCACCCAATTCCAAATCGACCCCTAGCCCAAACCCTCTATGCCCAGGTGAGGGGGTTAGGGGATAGGTTTTACCAATATGGAAATAGCTACACATTTCTCACTTGAATTTTCACCACATTGTCTATACAATCATAGTGGGTAAGGGACACAGATTAATTTGGGATTAGAAAGGGTTGTTGTGGCCCTGATTCCAATTTGGCCTCTAGAGCTCCCCTGACCTCACCGCTACATAGGTGATAGCAATAGAGCACAATATATTGGCCCAGGGACTGAAATGGAACTGGGCCAACAAGCTCTGCCTGATTCTATTCCTTAATGGCTTCCTTGTCCTTATCATTTTGTTTGCCTTTTAAATTACTGCTGCCTTTTAGTGGGGATTTCTATCTTAAATTGTAAGTGAATGAGGGAACAGTAGTTTGAGATGTGATGTCATTACAATGTGTAATGTGACCGGTGCTGAGCGATTAACCTAAATGTTGGTTGTTTTTCATTTTTGAAGGAACTAATTGACCAATGTCTGTTGAATTATTTGAAACCATTTAGTTGTTTTTTTGTCTGAGCGCTATGCACAGTTTTTCTAGCGATAAATCAGATCAAGCCCGAACTGTGCAATGGAGTTGTAGTTTCCATAAAAACATGCCTTGTTTACTTTGAAGAACTACTCAAATAGTGATTTTGTCAGACAGCATTGGGCAGCAGCTCTGTAAAGATGACATGACTTGGAATGAAATAAAGACATCAGAAAGGCTTAAAACAAATGAAATATTGAATTAAAGTCGTGAATAAATTATGCTTAATAAGTGATAAGCAGTAATGGGCAGTCACTACTGTCATGGGACTTGTAATTGTTTTATTCTGTGTTACAGTATTCAAACCACATAATGAGCAGTGCATTTAATGTAAAAAATAAAATAAAAATTTAAGAAAACTTACATTTTTTAAATAATCAAACCAAACCGACCTCAAAAAGTAATCGCTCAGCACTAGTTGGTTCCTTCGGTATAAACACTGGACTTATCCATCACTTCTAATGTATTTCTACTGTCTTAGTAATAGGATAGATGCTCTTCAATCTGTTTATAGCTGCCCTCTGTAGCCTTTATCAGGTTTAGTTCTAGGAGGTAGCAACAGCAAATTGCATACACAAGTTCAGCTCAAACACACAGGACAAAACAACCAATTAGGGCACATGTTCCTCTTCTTCTTTGACTTTTCACTTGCAAAGACCCTCCCCTTTAGTCCTCCCAACCTAATCTCGTCCACCCAGCCAGCTCTCTAACAATTGAGCCTGGGGTTGGACAAGGTTACTCCCAGCCCAAAATAAAGTAGCTGGTAAATGATATAATTATTATATTAGAAGTAGTACATATAACTTTGGGGTGTTTAGGGCAGCCATCTTATTGTGAATTAAAGAAATATGTGATGTGATCCTGTAAATGATACTGTTAAAGCACATTGTTTCCAATTGTCTTCACCTCAACTCCAATATTCAATAGTTTGACCCTGGTATTTACCATTGCTGCTGTGGCAATATTAGCAATATTCAACTAATGTTGTACTGAACAATCACGGTTGTTGGCCAATATGTGAAATGCTAACTGTTGTAGTTTAAAATGTTCAGTAAATGACTTTTCTGATGGTTTCAGGGTTGGTACTTTGGGAGGGATTTGTTGTTAGTGTGCTGGACCACCAGTGAAGTGCTCTTTAAAGGATGCCATGTGAGATGAGGACTCCAGGCAGAGAACAAGATGAGGCATGTCCCTTTGTGTATTGTGGCAATCTATGTATTAACTTAATCACTTCCAGCTCAAACGTGTGGTTGCACAATGTACATTTCTTTGAATTTGTCAATATATTATTGTCTTAAAAGAAAATGTTCTGAAGTTATTTATTGAAGAAAAAAAAATGTATTTTGATATTTCTCTGGACAATAGCAAAGGTTCAAACTATACTGAAGAAAAATATAAACGCAACAATTTCAAAGATTTTACTGAGATGTGACTGGAAATACACAGATACTTTAAAATAAATGGGTCTCACAATGTGCCTCAGGATCTCGTCATAGTATTTCTGTGTATTTGCCATCGATAAAATGCAATTGTGTTCGTTGTCCGTACCATAACCTCACCACCACCATGGGGCACTCTGTTCATAACGTTGACATCAGCAAACTGCTCACCGACATGACACCATACACGTGGTCTGCAGTTGAGGCCAATTGGACGTACTGCCAAATTCTCTAAAATGATGTTAAAGGTTTTTTGGTAGAGAAATTAACATTAAAGTCTCTGGCAACAGCTCTGGTGGACATTCCTGCTGTCAGCATGCCAAGTACACACTCCCTCAACTTGAGACATCTGTGGCATTGTGTTGTGTGACAAAATGGCACATTTTATAGTGGCCTTTTATTTTCACCAGCACAAGGTGCACCTGTGTAACGATCATGCTGTTTAATCAGCTTCATGATATGGCACACCTGTCAGGTGGATGGATTATCTTGGCAAAGCAGAAATGCTCACTAACAGGGATGTAAAGAAATGTGTGCACAACATTTGAAAGAAATACGTTTTTTGGGCATATGAAATGGGACCAACACTTTACATGTTGCGTTTATATTCTTCTTCAGTGTGGTTTACATCTTACTTGCCTTCTAGGTTCATTTATGTACATTAGTATTTCTGTCTCAAATACTCTTGTCATGTATTGGAAAGGGCACTTGTTATGGGCAACAAGGCTACCCTCTTTAGAGGCTTGTTTTGTAAATCCATGCTCCCCTAGGGTGAGTAGAGACTGTAATTTGACTTCAAAGAAGACAATAAGTAAGCACATTGAAAATATATAGACTACTGCCTGGAATTTTAATATCAAACTTGACCCCAAAAACTTTTTTTTTTTTTTTTTAAGGAATCCAGGCAGCACACAGGCTTGCTGTTTAACATAGTGTGTTCTGTTGTCTACACAGTGATAACCGAGTGGCTCGTTTCAAACGTCTGCTATGGTCACATCACATGGCTCCAACATAATGGAGAGTCACTAGAAACCAAACGGAAGAAAAGGGAGAGAAATGGGGAGAGACTAGACTTGCACTAATGAATAGGACCCAGGTTTCTTTGATGGTTTTGTGTGGCAGTTTTGTTTCACTAACTTGGGTCATTAAAACATCACGATTGGATGGCAGACTCACCTTGGTTATTCTGCCATAACTAAGGTTAAGCATGACAAATGACCACTAAGAGAACGATAGAGGGGGTCTTTAAGCTAGTCCTTTAGGAGTCCATAGAAAAAGCCCCAGGGCTTTGAATGGGTCTGCGTTGGGTTAGCAGACATTTTGGGAGAGCACAATGCGATTCGCTGCTCTGAATGGCTAATGTCTCCTAGATGTTCTTGTGACTAGGGGGCCTTAGTATGTCTATTTGGAAGTGACGTTCTGACACACAAGGTCATGTATCTGTGTTGCTAGATATTAGGGGAGATGGATAGGATCCATTAGAAAAGAGTCAGTTTAATTTAAATCCAATGTACAGTCTTAGGGGGAAAAAGGTTCTATTTAGAGCCAAAGAGTGTTCTATCGCTTATTTCATATATTTCGCCCCTAAAGGTGAAGCAAGAGAGAACCCTTTTTGGTTCTTTAAAAAAAAAAAGTTTTTAAGAGTGTATGGTTAACTAGTGGAGCAGCGCTCTAAGGCAGTGCATCTCAGTGCTAGAGGCATCACTGCAGACCCTGGTTCGATCCCGGGACTGTATCACAACCGGCCGTGATCGAGAGTCCCATAGGGCGGCGCACAATTGGCCCAGTGTTGTCCGGGTTAGGGGAGGCCGGGGTAGGCCGTCATTCTAAATAAGAATTTGTTCTTAACCGACTTGCCTAGTTAAACAAAAACGACGTCATAGTCCCAAGTGTGCATACAGATTTCAGGGAGGATGAACATCTTGACTAAGCTGTCACCCATTAATCTGTTTGAAATATTTTGTCATTCAAATGTCTATGGATTGTCTCATCACAACCAGCAGAATACTTTCAAAGTTAGAAAATGTTTATCAAATCAGTGAATTATCCCTTTAATGTGTATTTCTCTCCTCACAGCAGGATACTAATAATTAAATAAGTCCACTCACTAAAAAAACTAAAACAAAGCTGCACGAACCTCGTGAAAGGGTAATTCATTCAACGCTTAACACAGAAAATCAAACCATTTCTCTGATTTTCTTTCCCCTACTGCTCTCTGTGTGTTCAAAGAAAAACAGCACCCAAAGGCTAAAGACAAATCTATTGATTGATGAGACAAACTGTGGTGGACCAGCATGCATAGGGAAATAGATGGGAGCCTTTTTAACGTGACACTTCCTGGAGGGATGACAGAGTGCTCCCAGCTCTGCTCTATACATGAATTATCAACTGCTGTCTGGAAGCCACTTTGTCAAAGAGATTGATGAAGAGCCATCAGAAAGAGAACAAATCAGACTTGATGGGAAGGGGAGTGAGTGAAGCTATCGGGGCCTCTCATTCTGTGTTGGAGTGAGTTGGTGAGTTGAGGGGGAGGCTTGAGTTGAATTGGACTTAATGGGAAATGTATTGAATGCATGTTTAGTCTGATCCTTAGCTGTATCCAGGGAGAGAGAGGGCTTGTCAATGGGATGAACGTTAGATGGACATTGACTCCCATCGTTTATCATAGAAAGATCTTAGATCTTATCACAACTACAATATTGGTTTATATTGGAAACCATAATCGCACTCAACGCTTCATTATATTGCTGTGATGGGGACGTCCATGGTTCTTTTCTATGGGATTCATTCCATTTAAATGTCCTATTTATATTGCAGGCTTGAAACGAGACCACCTGAACCCCTGTCCATCTGTCATTTAAAATGGTCATTAAGAGGAGGACATTTCACTCACTACAGGACTAGAGAGAGAGGAGCATGCTGGGAGGGGTTATTACACAGAGAGAGAGAGGAGCATGCTGTGAGGGGTTATTACAGAGAGAGAGAAAGGGAGGGAGGGTGAAAGGGAGAGCGTAGGGGAGGGATAGTGGGACAGTGAGCTGAGGAGATACAGAGCATATCAAGAGGCAGAGAGAGACCGGTACACGTCGAGCCTTCCCAAGAAAATGACCAATTTCGCAGGCACTTGGAAAATGAGAAGCAGTGAGAATTTTGATGAACTACTCAAAGCACTTGGTAAGATGTCTATAGTTCTTACCTTCTATCATTAAGAGCTATTTGAAAGAATAAATACTTAACCATATACTATCAAAATCCTAACTGTTCTTTCTCTATTGTGTCCGACTACCAAACGCATCATTATTTTCATCTGTGTTCTGTTATTTGGGGAAATATTTGAGAAAACAATAATTGGGAGAGGCCACAGGGTGTGTGACATCTTGATTATCTTTGAGTTTCGCATATATCATCAGTTTTAGGATCATCCCAGCATGCATTAATCCATGTACTTTGTTCATTTGAGATGCATTTTATGTTGTCATTTTGTTGATATTCCCGAAAGTCAACTGAGTTGGGCATGTATATAATTTTTTTTTTGAAAATGTACACAAGGTGCACATGTAACACATATTATAATACACTTCCATATTACAAATCAGCTTGATCTTGTGTGTTGTTTCCTGCCATAGAATAATCATCTTTTCAGTGAAAGCAGTGAGGGTGGATCATCCCAACGCTGCACTGTTGAGCCAGGCTGGTGTGGAATAGATGAGACAATTCACTGTGTATGTTTTCTCAAATGCGTCTCCTGTGACTGACTTAATCTGAGCTCTAGGTATTGGCTTGGACAAAACTTTGGCTTTTGGTACCATAGTTTTTTTTTTTTCATCGTGGAACAAAGAGATGAGAGGAGAAAAAAATGTGAAGAGATTGAACTCCTCTCCTCTGGGGAACTCAAGTACACCGATTGTTTAAATGAGAGCAATAAGACTAGTACTGAAGGATACAGTATTTGAGAGAGAGCAGCTCTGAAAACATATGCAGAGGGGAATGAATGGAAACAGCAAGACATTTTCTCATCCAATTGGTTAAATTGTAACTGTGTGACAGAGCCAACTAGCTCCACAATAACTTCTTGGAGGAATCCATCAGTCTGCAGAAGAGCTAAACAAAGCTAATGACTCCAGCATTCCTTGTTTTCATCACCTTGTCATAGCATCCACCCATATTTGCAACATCTGCTGATAACCATCTCATTTGCAGTTGCTTGCCTTGAGAACTCTGTATATAACAACTTGAATACCTACAGTGCACCATTGATTTCTTCTCACACTCCCAAGAACCTTCTGTCTACCATGACTTTGTCACAAATAGGTAACACTGCCACTATGCATTTCTCTTGTAAATAAGCACAACCTACACCTTTGAAAGTGGAATTCATGATTGTTTTCCTTCTATCAATGGCGCCAGGAGGAGACAGAAATGTAACTGTACTCATCCTTGAATTATAGGTGAGGATAGGCGCAAACATGTCATACCAAATGTCAGTACAAGTCAAACGATAGCCCCGTGAAGCCATATTGTCACCATGGGTTCAACCCAGTGGCATGTCAAGGTTGTGTACAGTCAGTTGTCATAACCTGACAAAGTCAAAACTGATCAATGACACATGCAATTGGTTATGCAGCACTTATGACTGTTAAAGTAAGCGTAATGACAGGTGTTATTTGCCCACAGGCGTCAATGCTATGTTGAGGAAGGTGGCTGGTGCCGCGGCGTCCAAACCTCACGTGGAGATCAGGCAGAATGGGGAGCAGTTCTACATCAAGACCTCCACCACCGTGCGCACCACCGAGATCAACTTCCTCATAGGCCAGGAGTTCAATGAGGAGACGGTAGATGGCAGGAAGTGCAAGGTAAAGTCTCTGAGTCTGCCCTCATATAATGCAAAGGTAGTCTCTGCCCCTATACAATGTAAAGGTAGTCTCTGCCCCTATACAATGTAAAGGTAGTCTCTGCCTCTATACAATGTAAAGGTAGTCTCTGCCCCTATACAATGTAAAGGTAGTCTCTGTCCCATACAATGTAAAGGTAGTCTCTGCCCCATACAATGTAAAGGTAGTCTCTGCCTCCATACAATGTAAAGGTAGTCTCTGCCCCCATACAATGTAAAGGTAGTCTGCTCCCATACAATGTAAAGGTAGTCTGCTCCCATACAATGGAAAGGTAGTCTCTGCCCCCATACAATGTAAAAGTAGTCTCTGCCCCTATACAATGTAAAGGTAGTCTCTGCCCCCAAACAATTGAAAGGTAGTCTCTGCCCCCATACATTTGAAAGGTATACTCTGCCCCTATACAATGTAAAGGTAGTCTCTGCCCCATACAATGTAAAGGTAGTCTCTGCCCCTATACAATGTAAAGGTAGTCTCTGCCCCCATACAATGTAAAGGTAGTCTGCTCCCATACAATGTAAAGGTAGTCTCTGCCCCCATACAATGTAAAGGTAGTCTCTGCCCCCATACAATGTAAAGGTCGTCTCTGCCCCTATACAAAGTAAAGGTAGTCTCTGCCCCCATACAATGTAAAGGTAGTCTCTGCCCCTATACAATGTAAAGGTAGCCTGCTCCCATACAATGTAAAGGTAGTCTCTGCCCCCATACAATGTAAAGGTCGTCTCTGCCCCTATACAAAGTAAAGATAGTCTCTGCCCCCATACAATGTAAAGGTAGTCTCTGCCCCTATACAATGTAAAGGTAGTCTCTGCCCCCATACAATCTAAAGGTACTCTCTGCCCCCATACAATGTAAAGGTAGTCTGCTCCCATACAATGTAAAGGTAGTCTGCTCCCATACAATGTAAAGGTAGTCTCTGCCCCCATACAATGTAAAGGTAGTCTCTGCCCCTATACAATGTAAAGGTAGTCTCTGCTCCCATACAATGTAAAGGTAGTCTCTGCCCCTATACAATGTAAAGGTAGCCTGCTCCCATACAATGTAAAGGTAGTCTGCTCCCATACAATGTAAAGGTAGTCTCTGCCCCTATACAATGTAAAGGTAGCCTGCTCCTATACAATGTAAAGGTAGCCTGCTCCCATACAATGTAAAGGTAGCCTGCTCCCATACAATGTAAAGGTAGCCTGCTCCCATACAATGTAAAGGTAGTCTGCTCCCATACAATGTAAAGGTAGTCTGCTTCCATACAATGTAAAGGTAGTCTGCTTCCATACAATGTAAAGGTAGTCTGCTCCCATACAATGTAATGGTAGTCTGCTTCCATACAATGTAAAGGTAGTCTGCTCCCATACAATGTAATGGTAATGTCCCAATCCTATTCAGATAGCATTTGTACGGATGAAGGAAAGGAGACAAGAAGAGGAAGCTACATTGAGACGCAGCCCATGTTCACTCATTCAGATCAGATCCCCTTTAGATAAGTGAGGACATGAAAGTACATGGATGTATTGACATGGACCCTCTTCATTGCATTACACTCATATCAACAGAGCCTGGCCACATGGGAGACAGAGAGCAAAATGTACTGCAGGCAGACTCTCCTGGATGGCAACGGCCCAAGAACCTTCTGGACCAGAGAGCTGAGGGGAGATGAACTCATACTGGTGAGGACGTTTGTGACTAAAGAAAGGTAGTAGGCAAGACTGTCATGTCAGGCCCCCTCAGTTGTATCTATTTGTACACTGAAACTATAGAAGAGTGTTATTTTCACAAGTAACTCAAAGATCTCAAATGTGTCTATCAAATTAGTTTTATGATGTATACAAATCAAATCAAATTGTATTTTTCACATGTTTCGTAAACAGGTGTAGACTAAACAGTGAAATGCTTGCTTATGAGTCCTTTTCAAACAATGCAGAGAGAAAGAGAAAGATTCAAATAATATATAGTGGCATGAGGAATAAATACACACTGAATAACAATAACGAGTAAAAAATAACATGGCTATATACAGGGAGTAGAAAATAACATGGCTATATACAGGGAGTAGAAAATAACATGGCTATATACAGGGAGTAGAAAATAACATGGCTATATACAGGGAGTAGAAAATAACAAGGCTATATATAACATGGCTATATATAGGGAGTAGAAAATAACATGGCTATATATAACATGGCTATATACAGGGAGTAGAAAATAACATGGCTATATACGGGGAGTAGAAAATAACATGGCTTTATACGGGGAGTAGAAAATAACATGGCTTTATACGGGGAGTAGAAAATAACATGGCTTTAGACGGGGAGTAGAAAATAACATGGCTTTATACGGGGAGTAGAAAATAACATGGCTCTATACGGGGAGTAGAAAATAACATGGCTTTATACGGGGAGTAGAAAATAACATGGCTATATACGGGGAGTAGAAAATAACATGGCTTTATACAGGGAGTAGAAAATAACATGGCTATAAATAACATGGCTTTATACAGGGAGTAGAAAATAGCATGGCTGAAAATAACATGGCTATATACGGGGAGTAGAAAATAAAATGGCTTTATACAGGAAGTAGAAAATAACATGGCTTTATACGGGGAGTAGAAAATAACATGGCTTTATACGGGGAGTAGAAAATAACATGGCTATATACGGGGAGTAGAAAATAACATGGCTATATACGGGGAGTAGAAAATAACATGGCTATATACGGGGAGTAGAAAATAACATGGCTTTATATGGGGAGTAGAAAATAACATGGCTTTATACAGGGAGTAGAAAATAACATGGCTTTATACAGGGAGTAGAAAATAACATGGCTATAAATAACATGGCTTTATACAGGGAGTAGAAAATAGCATGGCTATAAATAACATGGCTTTATACAGGGAGTAGAAAATAACATGGCTATATACGGGGAGTAGAAAATAAAATGGCTTTATACAGGAAGTAGAAAATAACATGGCTTTATACGGGGAGTAGAAAATAACATGGCTTTATACAGGGAGTAGAAAATAACATGGCTATATATATACAGGGAGTAGAAAATAACATGGCTTTAGACAGGGAGTAGAAAATAACATGGCTATAAATAACATGGCTTTATACAGGGAGTAGAAAAGAACATGGCTTTAGACGGGGAGTAGAAAAGAACATGGCTATATACAGGGAGTAGAAAATAACATGGCTTTATATGGGGAGTAGAAAATAACATGGCTTTATACGGGGAGTAGAAAATAACATGGCTATATACGGGGAGTAGAAAATAACATGGCTTTATACGGGGAGTAGAAAATAACATGGCTATATACGGGGAGTAGAAAATAACATGGCTATATACGGGGAGTAGAAAATAACATGGCTTTATACAGGGAGTAGAAAATAACATGGCTTTATACAGGGAGTAGAAATAACATGGCTATAAATAACATGGCTTTATACAGGGAGTAGAAAATAGCATGGCTATAAATAACATGGCTTTATACATGGAGTAGAAATAACATGGCTATATACGGGGAGTAGAAAATAAAATGGCTTTATACAGGAAGTAGAAAATAACATGGCTTTAGACAGGGAGTATAACATGGCTTTATACAGGGAGTAGAAAATAAAATGGCTATACAGGAAAATAACATGGCTTTATACAGGGAGTAGAAAATAACATGGCTTTATATAACATGGCTATATACAGGGAGTAGAAAATAACATGGCTTTAGACAGGGAGTAGAAAATAACATGGCTATAAATAACATGGCTTTATACAGGGAGTAGAAAATAACATGGCTTTAGACGGGGAGTAGAAAATAACATGGCTATATACAGGGAGTAGAAAATAACATGGCTTTAGACAGGGAGTAGAAAATAACATGGCTTTATACAGGGAGTAGAAAATAACATGGCTTTATACAGGGAGTAGAAAATAACATGGTTATATACAGGGAGTAGAAAATAACATGGCTTTATACGGGGAGTAGAAAATAACATGGCTTTATACAGGGAGTAGAAAATAACATGGCTTTAGACGGGGAGTAGAAAATAACATGGCTTTAGACGGGGAGTAGAAAATAACATGGCTTTATACGGGGAGTAGAAAATAACATGGCTTTATACAGGGAGTAGAAAATAACATGGCTTTAGACGGGGAGTAGAAAATAACATGGCTTTAGACGGGGAGTAGAAAATAACATGGCTTTATACGGGGAGTAGAAAATAACATGGCTTTAGACGGGGAGTAGAAAATAACATGGCTTTATACGGGGAGTAGAAAATAACATGGCTTTATACAGGGAGTAGAAAATAACATGGCTTTATACAGGGAGTAGAAAAGAACATGGCTTTAGATGGGGAGTAGAAAATAACATGGCTATATACAGGGAGTAGAAAATAACATGGCTTTAGACGGGGAGTAGAAAATAACATGGCTTTATACAGGGAGTAGAAAATAACATGGCTATAAATAACATGGCTTTATACAGGGAGTAGAAAATAACATGGCTTTATACGGGGAGTAGAAAATAACATGGCTTTATACGGGGAGTAGAAAATAACATGGCTATAAATAACATGGCTTTATACGGGGAGTAGAAAATAACATGGCTTTATACAGGGAGTAGAAAATAACATGGCTTTATACAGGGAGTAGAAAATAACATGGCTGTAAATAACATGGCTTTATACAGGGAGTAGAAAATAACATGGCTATAAATAACATGGCTTTATACAGGGAGTAGAAAATAACATGGCTGTAAATAACATGGCTTTATACAGGGAGTAGAAAATAACATGGCTATAAATAACATGGCTTTATACAGGGAGTAGAAAATAACATGGCTTTATACGGGGAGTAGAAAATAACATGGCTTTATACGGGGAGTAGAAAATAACATGGCTATAAATAACATGGCTTTATACGGGGAGTAGAAAATAACATGGCTTTATACAGGGAGTAGAAAATAACATGGCTTTATACAGGGAGTAGAAAATAACATGGCTATAAATAACATGGCTTTATACAGGGAGTAGAAAATAACATGACTATAAATAACATGGCTATATACAGGGAGTAGATAATAACATAACATATACAGGGAGTAGGCTTTATACAGGGAGTAGATAATAACATGGCTATATACAGGGAGTAGATAATAACATGACTATAAATAACATGGCTATATACAGGGAGTAGATAATAACATGGCTTTATACAGGGAGTAGAAAATAACATGGCTTTATACAGGGAGTAGAAAATAACATGGCATGGCTTTATACAGGGGTGAGTAGATAACATGGCTTTAACATGGCTATAATTAACATGGCTTACAGGGAGTATTCGGTGAGTAGAAAATAACATGGCTATATATATAGGGAGTAGAAAATAACATGGCTTTATACAGGGAGTAGAAAATAACATGGCTATAAATAACATGGCTATATACAGTGCCTTGCGAAACTATTCGGCCCCCTTGAACTTTGCGACCTTTTGCCACATTTCAGGCTTCAAACATAAAGATATAAAACTGTATTTTTTTGTGAAGAATCAACAACAAGTGGGACACAATCATGAAGTGGAACGACATTTATTGGACATTTCAAACTTTTTTAACAAATCAAAAACTGAAAAATTGGGCGTGCAAAATTATTCAGCCCCTTTACTTTCAGTGCAGCAAACTCTCTCCAGAAGTTCAGTGAGGATCTCTGAATGATCCAATGTTGACCTAAATGACTAATGATGATAAATACAATCCACCTGTGTGTAATCAAGTCTCCGTATAAATGCACCTGCACTGTGATAGTCTCAGAGGTCCGTTAAAAGCGCAGAGAGCATCATGAAGAACAAGGAACACACCAGGCAGGTCCGAGATACTGTTGTGAAGAAGTTTAAAGCCGGATTTGGATACAAAAAGATTTCCCAAGCTTTAAACATCCCAAGGAGCACTGTGCAAGCGATAATATTGAAATGGAAGGAGTATCAGACCACTGCAAATCTACCAAGACCTGGCCGTCCCTCTAAACTTTCAGCTCATACAAGGAGAAGACTGATCAGAGATGCAGCCAAGAGGCCCATAATCACTCTGGATGAACTGCAGAGATCTACAGCTGAGGTGGGAGACTCTATCCATAGGACAACAATCAGTCGTATATTGCACAAATCTGGCCTTTATGGAAGAGTGGCAAGAAGAAAGCCATTTCTTAAAGATATCCATAAAAAGTGTCGTTTAAAGTTTGC
Organism: Oncorhynchus clarkii lewisi; assembly: GCF_045791955.1. Classification (NCBI taxonomy): domain Eukaryota; kingdom Metazoa; phylum Chordata; class Actinopteri; order Salmoniformes; family Salmonidae; genus Oncorhynchus; species Oncorhynchus clarkii. Next base: position 36,960,370 of record NC_092172.1, on the reverse strand, counting down.
CACAAGCCACCTGGGAGACACACCAAACATGTGGAAGAAGGTGCTCTGGTCAGATGAAACCAAAATTGAACTTTTTGGCAACAATGCAAAACGTTATGTTTGGCGTAAAAGCAACACAGCTCATCACCCTGAACACACCATACCCACTGTCAAACATGGTGGTGGCAGCATCATGGTTTGGGCCTGCTTTTCTTCAGCAGGGACAGGGAAGATGGTTAAAATTGATGGGAAGATGGATGGAGCCAAATACAGGACCATTCTGCAAGTAAACCTGATGGAGTCTGCAAAAGACCTGAGACTGGGACGGAGATTTGTCTTCCAACAAGACAATGATCCAAAACATAAAGCAAAATCTACAATGGAATGGTTCAAAAATAAACATATCCAGGTGTTAGAATGGCCAAGTCAAAGTCCAGACCTGAATCCAATCGAGAATCTGTGGAAAGAACTGAAAACTGCTGTTCACAAATGCTCTCCATCCAACCTCACTGAGCTCGAGCTGTTTTGCAAGGAGGAATGGGAAAAAATGTCAGTCTCTCGATGTGCAAAACTGATAGAGACATACCTCAAGCGACTTACAGCTGTAATCACAGCAAAAGGTGTCGCTACAAAGTATTAACTTAAGGGGGCTGAATAATTTTGCACGCCCAATTTTTCGGTTTTTGATTTGTTAAAAAAGTTTGAAATATCCAATAAATGTCGTTCGACTTCATGATTGTGTCCCACTTGTTGTTGATTCTTCACAAAAAAATACAGTTTTATATCTTTATGTTTGAAGCCTGAAATGTGGCAAAAGGTCGCAAAGTTCAAGGGGGCCGAATACTTTCGCAAGGCACTGTATACAGGGAGTAGAAATAACATGGCTAAAGAGTCTAGTAGAGTCCAGTGTGTGTGTGTAGAGTCCAGTGCGTGGTGGAGTCCAGTGTGTGGGTGGAGTCCAGTGCGTGTGTAGAGTCCAGTGTGTGGTGGAGTCCAGTGCGTGGTGGAGTCCAGTGTGTGGGTGGAGTCCAGTGCGTGTGTAGAGTCCAGTGCGTGTAGAGTCCAGTGTGTGGGTGGAGTCCAGTGCGTGTAGAGTCCAGTGCGTGGGTAGAGTCCAGTGCGTGGGTAGAGTCCAGTGCGTGTGTGTAGAGTCCAGTGCGTGTGTGTAGAGTCCGGTGTGTGGGTGGAGTCCAGTGTGTGGGTGGAGTCCAGTTTGTGGGTGGAGTCCAATGCGTGGGTAGAGTCCAGTGCGTGGGTAGTGTCCAGTGTGTGTGGAGTCCAGTGTGTGTGTAGAGTCCAGTGTGTGGGTGGAGTTCAGTGTGTGTGTGTAGAGTCCAGTGCGTGTGTGTAGAGTCCAGTGTGTGGTGGAGTCCAGTGCATGTGTAGAGTCCAGTGCGTGTAGAGTCCAGTGTGTGGGTGGAGTCCAGTGCGTGGGTAGAGTCCAGTGTGTGGTGGAGTCCAGTGCGTGTGTAGAGTCCAGTGTGTGGGTGGAGTCAAGTGCGTGGGTAGAGTCCAGTGCGTGTGTCCAGTGTGTGGGTGGAGAGTCCAGTGCGTGTGTAGAGTCCAGTGTGTGTGTGTAGAGTCCAGTGCGTGTGGAGTCCAGTGTGTGTGTGTGTAGAGTCCAGTGTGTGGGTGGAGTTCAGTGTGTGTGTAGAGTTCAGTGTGTGTGTAGAGTCCAGTGTGTGTGTAGAGTCCAGTGTGTGTGTGTAGAGTCCAGTGCGTGTGTAGAGTCCAGTGTGTGTGTAGAGTCCAGTGTGTGTGTGTAGAGTCCAGTGTGTGTGTGTAGAGTCCAGTGTGTGTGTGTAGAGTCCAGTGTGTGGGTGGAGTTCAGTGTGTGTGTAGAGTTCAGTGTGTGTGTAGAGTCCAGTGTGTGTGTAGAGTCCAGTGTGTGTGTAGAGTCCAGTGCGTGTGTAGAGTCCAGTGTGTGTGTAGAGTCCAGTGTGTGTGTGTAGAGTCCAGTGTGTGTGTGTAGAGTCCAGTGTGTGTGTGTAGAGTCCAGTGTGTGTGTAGAGTTCAGTGTGTGTGTAGAGTCCAGCGTGTGTGGAGTCCAGTGCGTGTGTAGAGTCCAGTGCGTGTGTAGAGTCCAGTGTGTGTGTGTGTAGAGTCCAGTGTGTGTGTAGAGTCCAGTGTGTGTGTAGAGACCCGTGTGTGTGTGTGTAGAGTCCAGTGTGTGGGTGTAGAGTCCAGTGTGTGTGTGTATAGAGTCCAGTGTGTGTGTAGAGTCCAGTGTGTGTGTGTAGAGTCCAGTGTGTGTGTAGAGTCAAGTGTGTGTGTGTAGAGTTCAGTGTGTGTGTAGAGTTCAGCGTGTGTGTAGAGTCCAGCGTGTGTGTAGAGTCCAGTGTGTGTGTGTGTGTAGAGTCCAGTGTGTGTGTGTGTAGAGTCCAGTGTGTGTGTAGAGTCCAGTGTGTGTGTGTAGAGTCCAGTGTGTGTGTGTGAGACCCGTGTGTGTGTGTAGAGTCCAGTGTGTGTGTAGAGACCCGTGTGTGTGTGTAGAGTCAGTGTGTGTGTAGAGACCCGTGTGTGTGTGTAGAGTCAGTGCAAGAGAGTTGGTGCAAAAATAAAGGGTCAATGCAGGTAGTCTGGGTAGCCATTTGATTAGCTCTTTAGCAGTCTAATGGCTTGGGGGTAGAAGCGCATCCTGTTGGTTCCAGACTTGGTGCACTGGTACCCCAAACTGTTAGTGTTAACATTTCATTCTGAACCCAGAAGAGAGTAGGCCTGCACTTCATACTATTCCCCAAGAGATTATACTGTAGGTTCAAACAGACGCTTGACATCAAAGCTAAGACAAGCTTTTCCACCAGAACACTCCGTATGATGGATTTTGCTCTGCACAGCCTAACTCAGAAACTATTGTCACTGTTACGAACACCTCTGAAAGGGTTCCTAAGGGATTTCAAAGCTTGTTCTTTGATGTATTGGTACTGGCTGATATTATACTGCACAAAAATATATGTTTGCTGTTAATTAAGCTCCTCACATACCAGGTCCTTACATCCATCAAAAACAGTTCTTGACTTCTTCACGGCACTGGCTTTCATATTAAAAAGAAGATGTGCTTTTTGTAGACTTCTGGCCTGTTTTAATTTTATAGACTGATTGACAACAGTAAATGGGGCCAATAACCTTAGATTCCAGTTTATAAGTGATGAGGATAACCTCTTTATTGACTCTTACAAAGCCCAGAGGGAAATCAAGAGGAAAACCTCTATGTAAGGGACTCCTTTCTGGATAGCATGCTTGGACTTCGCAACAGGAGATGCTATGAACAAACATGAAATGTGTGTATCAACTCAAGGGTGCGTAGTTCTGTGCATATTGAGCCACATGATAGGTCTGTGAGGCCGTTGTTGGACAACTGTCTGATTGTTTAGAGATGGGATCATGAGGTTGGCTCAGAGTTTTGTCCCATATTAGAGGGAGAGGTCAGTGTAACATGTGTTTCCCGCTAGGCACACAATCTTGTGTTTTACTGTGGAGGAAAATACTTTTTCACTAAATGCTCAACTTGGTAGGGTCTCAAAAGGTGGGAACCATGACTTTTTCTTATTGAATTACCGCAATATGGAGAAAGTCCCCAATGCACTGCATCTGCCCATCCACATGCAGCAAAACCCACTGGATGACAAAGAAGGTGCCACGATACACTTCTTCCCAGGTCCCACACATCGAAAAACATAACCCCAGAATTTTGTTCTCACAGGCCAATGGATCTAAATTTGAACAATTTGAACAATTTGTTTATTAATTCCAGGGAGCTAATGGGCAGCGCCTCATCCTCCACTAAAACAAGCCTGCTCTCCTTCCGGGGACAAAGGAATCTGGACATGGCCAGGAAAACGGAAATGCAGGTGGCTCACATCAAAGCATCTATGAGCTGATGAGGAAATGAAGCTTTGAAAGAGGGAGGGATGGAGGGGGTGTTGGGGGAAAGAAAGTAATGAAGACCGTATGTTCTGGTTTCACTGTATTCAGTGATGTAAGACAGAGTCCAGGATGTGTTCATTAGCATGGAGAAATCTCAGGGGACTAGTTTAGTTTAATAGGACGGGCAGCAGGGGATGTAGTTACTCTGTAGCCTGTAGTTACTGCATGTGTTCCTGACTGACACACTGTTCACGTTATCTACCATGCTGTTGTCCTGTAGTTACTCTGATACTGCATGTGTTCCTGACTGAGAAACTGTTAATGTTATCTACCATGCTGTTGTCCTGTAATTACTCTGATACTGCATGTGTTCCTGACTGACACACTGTTCACGTTATCTACCATGCTGTTGTCCTGTAGTTACTCTGATACTGCATGTGTTCCTGACTGACACACTGTTCACGTTATCTACCATGCTGTTGTCCTGTAGTTACTCTGATACTGCATGTGTTCCTGACTGACACACTGTTCACGTTATCTACCATGCTGTTGTCCTGTAGTTACTCTGATACTGCATGTGTTCCTGACTGACACACTGTTCACGTTATCTACCATGCTGTTGTCCTGTAGTTACTCTGATACTGCATGTGTTCCTGACTGACACACTGTTCACGTTATCTACCATGCTGTTGTCCTGTAAAATATTGACGCCCCAATGTAAGAGGCGGGGGCCTTCCCTTCTCCAGTGCCTGATGCAGGCCTTTACCGCCAGAGTGTGTGTGTGTGTAGGGTTAAAAGCTACTGGCTGTCTGCCCGCAATAATGTGCCTCATTGATCATGTGTTAGAAAACGCCAATGGACCATGACGCATCTCACGTTAATGGCTCCCTGGACACTCGCTGCACACGGCAGATGGCTCCATCTTAGCGCCATTCTTTAAACCCGAATGATACTTTCCTCCCTCCCTGGGTGCTGGGGTAATGATGATCTGTGGTGCTGACAAGTTCGATTGCAGTCTTGCTGCACCTCTGAAAGTACCATAAATCTTTGGGGGCTCGATGCTCCTCTGCCACCCACACATCTTGATCATTTCCCCTCTTCCCTCATTAATTCACTGATACTGTAGCAGATGCCATGTGCCAAATGGACTGTTTTTGGACAGGAAATCTCAACCAGTTGTGTGCTAAAGCAGTCTTCCATTCTGTCACAATGAGAGTTTGAACAATAAATATATTTTTGAATTTAAAAAAAAATCTCACTTGACACCAGTTGTCATATTTGAGATGAACACAAAATGTTCCTGTGTTCTTATCTGAAGGTTCAAGGTCTGATCTACAACAGCAGGAAGCACTTCTGTTGAGAACTGGCATCTTTCATCCCTTTCCCTTCTTTTTCAGACCTTTGGGGCAGACGACGTGGTTTGCACACGGATTTACGTACGAGAAAATAAATAACGTAGCTTCAGGACCGACCAGGACCATCATAATGGGCTCCATCCCCCTTGGTACAGCTGCAGTAACTCTCCAACACATCCATCTTCAGAGAAATATTTCATAACATAGCATCATATATCAGATTAAACAGACATTTACCATGCTTCATGTAACTACACCAAACATGCAATTGTATTTAGACAGTTTCTCATGCCAACTGCCACTTTAATAAAACAATGTTTCATCCTTTTTGTATTTAGTGTTTTGTCAGTATTGGCAATAAGAGACCATATACATATCATTTCAATATATTGTATTATTTGGTCAGGGAGTACAGAGGCCATGCAGCCGAAACACGTCGGTTTAAAAAAAACGTTTCTATTGAACATGCCATACTAATAAAGGCCATTTAATTAATTATATGAAGAGTGCCTTGGTCCTCCTTTCTTTCTGATGACAAATTTACCCCGTTTACCAAAGAGCACCTTCTGTCTACCAAAATGTACTATTGTGTACCTCAGTAGCGCTTCCCTTCCTCCTCTTTCTACTCATATTGTATTATTTGTCTGGTGTCAAGGAAATGTCTAAAGAAATACATCCGCTTGTATCAAGACAAACGTCAGGTAGGAAAATGATGAACTTCCTTCTAAGTTTAGGTGACCTATAGCTTTAACATGCAACAACAAGGAACCAAAAAGGAGCATCAAAGATTTGCCCAATCAGAACAGATGCAGACTCTGTTTCTCTTGTTCAAGCAACTTGACCGCCACCTAGAGGTTTCAAATAAATTAAACTATGGACAAGGCTTCAGTCTATTCAAATAAGAGTTTAATGCCAAACACCATACTACACAACATCATAGAAGTCAAAGAAGAGGTGACAAAGGGACACAGAAAATGGGCTACAAATGTAGTCTTTGTAGTTTGTATATACAATTCAGCTGCCCGGTAGTCCTCCTGTCCTCCATGTTCAACACAGTAAATAGAAAAATGAAAATCAGTCTAAAGATAGAAACAGTCCAGAGATTGTCTTTAGCTGGTTACAGCACTGACAGAGTCGCCTTGTGGGGCCAAACGTTGATGGGGAAACTGGTCCTATTTGGGCTGTTAAAATGTCCTCCTTCCAGATCAATTGGTGGCAGTTCAACGTCACACACACAACTCTCCCCAAAGTATTCCCTGGTGTAGTGGCTTGGATCTATTCCATGAGATCGTTCCATCGGTAGTGTAGGAGCAAGACTTCAGTCAAGTGGATCTGAGGATCTGGTTGATGTCCATAGCCAAAGTGTTTTTGTTTACATTTGTTCATGTAAATCGGAATGCCCAGGTTCTCATGTGAGATCAGAATTAACATCCAGAATTTACAGGCTATGCTGGACAGAAACAGAGCCAGATGAGAAGGTTCTGGTCAGGCGTGAAGAGGTACCGAGTGGTGTGACATGTGGTTAGACAAAATGAAACTCAAATTCATTCGATGATGAAACACTGGGAAAATGGAAGTATTACCACCAACCCAAAACACTACAGGCGCAACCTTTCTGGGGACAGGACTTCTTACAAGAAAAATAAAAAAAAGAGAAAGGAATCACATGTCAAATGCAGTGTGCTTGTTGCTTGGTTGTTGAGGATTCAATTGTAGCGGTTGAATGGTATACATTCACATATACTCATATGGTTGTCAATGTGGGTCTTATTATGGACATGGACCAGATTTGGCGATCAGAATACAATTTCACAAATCATTGTATATATGTGTCTACACCTGCACCTTCTGAAAGTGTACAACATGACACTATAAAACAGTGCTGTTTATAATTGGGGGGCCATTACCACCGTTCTCTTTTATATTGAGACATTATCAATACCTTGTGAAGAAGGCAGAACCACATCTCATCTGGATTGATTTTAACGGAGCATGATTGTGCTTCAGAAACAGACTCGGGAGTCTTACGTCTCTGAGTCATCTTTAAAGTGACATTTACCAGAAAGTAGAGATGGGGATGCTGCATGTGGCTGATTGGTCCTGTGGAGGAGGTGGCATGACTGATCCCTCTACTGTAGCCCCGGAGGAGGAACCTGTGATCCAAGTGGGAATCTTAACACGCAACAACCTGCCTGTTACCAATGGCAACTATCATCCCGACCACAATAAGACATGGATTTATGGGATCAGCGGTTCCATATTTGATGACTGATCCAGACATTCTGATGGATATATTAATGGAGAATTGGTTTAGGGGGTACAAACCGTTTACATTATGTACAGGGAAAGCGTAAATAGTTTCTAGGCTACATTCATTGTTCAGAAATTCCGAATGGGAACTGGTGCCAATGACTTGAGTGAAAAACCAGATAGACAAATAAGGTCTTGAAACATTTTGTATAAAATGATCCATTTCAAGACAATGAAAACGTTATACTTTGCTAAATGAAGGCTTACATGACATAACAGGAAATAAACAGAACACAAAGGAAAAAGGCTCTAATAAAGTTCCTTTGGTAAAAACAGTTGTTAAAATTTGAGCATTTTCAATATAGGCTATTTCTCTTCAGCAACTTTTGACCCGAGGTCTAAACTAAGTCTGTTAGGGTACACATCAATGCACATCTCTGACAAAAAGGACGACTATCAACAAGCTATTTACAAAATCAGCAGTATGTGGGGTAGTCTGATGTTCCTATACTTGACTGACTGGGGGAAAAGCTGGTATTTTTGCAGAACTCTGCCCACTATCTACACCACGGCTGCCAGAGATGTTTGTGGACACATAGCATACATACCTGTACCACTGAAAAAAAGAAACATTCACAGGCTTTACAATTATACAAAATCCAAAAGCCATCTTGTGGTCTGGATAAAATACAGGTTCATAGTCAATGCCTGTATGCTAATCTTCCTACTCACCGTGGTTGTGAGAGACTTCTGTGGTTCCCCTTAGCAGTGTGGTGCTCCTCAACCACTTCAATGGGTGTATATTGCTTCAAAACAGGGGGGGGGGGGGGGGGAGGCCAAGCATTCTGTATGGCGTGCTCTTTCTGCGTGGCTCTCACCAGTATTCATCAGTCTGAGGATCAGTCCAGCCGAGGATCAATAGCCGTTTCACGACAACGGCTTCCTTTCTTGCACTCATAGAGTATTCGGTCGCAGCATGTCTTCTGCTGTATTCAAAGGTGGCATAAGACAGGCCGGTAGGGGTGGGTGGGGGTTCAGGGGGCTGACGGACAACTGGTTAGTGGCCACATAGGAAATTTGGCTTTTTTTTTGTGCTGCAAAGATAGGGAGGGTCCATTTAAAAAGTCCTTATAAAACAAATAGAAAGTCATCTCCGGCAGTTTCCAGAATCCAGCAATTTGCTGTAAACTGATGTATTAAAATGACGACAAGTAACACACTCCTGTCATCTCGTCACCCGGTTGAGCTAAGGTGACCCCGACGAGCTGCCATGATACGTCACATGGTATCTGTTGATTTTCAGGTAATAGAGGACCTGGGGATCCCGGGTGGTGGTGCACGGCAACAGACCCTCGCGACGCTCTCCCATCAGCCACTTGCGGGTGTCGGTGGCCATGTCGCTGGTGACGTGTTCCTTGGCCCAGGTGTCCACCAAGCCTTGGAAACGGCGGTGCAGGCGAGTGTGGACTCTCTGGTGGGACTGGGGAAGGGAGGGACACCGGGGTTAGCTGTAGTGAAGATCATATCAGCACTCTGACCAACACCATGTTGGTTGAAACGTCAGTAAGCGGCCATTATGTTTCTCTAAATGATTTCAATATATGACATATTCCAATATCTTTACACATTCCAATATCTTTACATATTCCAATATCTTTACATATTCCAATATCTTCAGTGTTTTCCACATATACATTACTTGCCAGCACATTACTTGCCAGCCAAATAGAAATAGTAGCCAGGTCCCCCTGGGTACATGTTTTTGAGGAAGGAGCTGTATTTCGGTGGCCTACGGTACATTCTAATGCCTTGATTATTGAATACTTTATCGAGTTTACTGCCCAAAATGGAAACATTTGTTGTAGAAAGACATGACTTTACAATTTAAAATACTGAACATTGATGAATTCAGTTTATTGTTAGTTGTTTTGGATTTTGCCTTTTAATTGGCTCATGTTGGTTAATGTTGCATAGACTTACTTAAGTCATGTTTTAAAAAATTCTGAGCGGTAGATCTCAGATTGCATCTGGACTCAGAAAGTGACTGGGACTCAGAAAGTGACTGGGACTCAGAAAGTGACTGGGACTCAGAAAGTGACTGGGACTCAGAAACTGACCACTGTTCTAGAGTATTCCCTGCATGTAGCCACGGTTGCACATTTTGTTCATACCCTTTGCTAGTCAGTGAGTTATTAGCCCAGTTATAGATCATTTGTAGTCAGCAATAGGGGAGTGATTGCTTCTTACAAGAGCACAAAATGTGTGCCTTTCTAGACATCTTTTAAAAGTGAGTCAGGTAAAGAGACTGTCTTAAAGGGACAGTGTTGTATTTTGAGACAGGCTTGAATAAGCAAAGTAGCCAATAGGCAGAGGGTAGCATTAGTCTGATTCTCTGTAGTAATGGTATGGGAATATTAATTTAATTTATTTTGTAAAGTGGTTTCTTGCATCAAACAACATTTTCAGTCAAGTGTATTAACAGGTTAATGACAAGCCCACATGTTGTTGTTTTTAAAGTCTCATGGAATGTAGACCTACATTGAACACCACATTGGCTACTACTGTAGGCTGAATGATAGAACAGCTATTTCCATGTTAAAACATTATGGGATCCATTTTAGCCATTGTTTTTGATCAAATAGCCACAGTAGCCTACTTGGCCACTGTTAAAACTTAAAGGGAGTACAGCCAAAGTGTTCACAGTAAACACGCGCTGGAAGTCGCACAGATTTTCCAGAAATGTTCAAATTTGCATTCAGCAGACCTGAAATTTGCTGTGGCCCACATTCTTTTCGGGAACATTGGTTGGTGGTGTTGCCTACCTGGTGAGCCCGGGTCAACGCAGTGCGTCTGTACATGTAGTCCTCTGACTTGAAGACGTACACCATCTTGTACGAGTTGAGTTTGAACATGCACTCCATCTTCAGGTCCTCAGCGCTGTGGGACTTCTCCGACGTCCCCGTAGCTGCCTTCGCCTGCTGCAGCTGCTCCCACCCTCTCTGGCACTTCCGGATCCGCCGGAGGTTCCTGATTGGAAGAGGAGAAAGATTGGCATTAGACCAGAGCCAGTAACACCTTGCTTACCTGTGCCCTCTTCCCACATAGCAATTCAGTTTACAAGGACAGTTTACGCAAATTTCGGTCAAATCATGCGAGTACTTAGACTGCAATGCACTATATCCATACCATTTGTAACATTGGTTGAGCACAGGATGTGTAGCTAAATGACAGGACACATGGTTCCCAAATAACAGACCAACGCTAATGCTATTTAGGAGGTCAAAATACTCAAGTCATTTAGGCCAATGTTTTCCATTTCCGACTCAAAGTTAATTTGAATAGATCAGAAAATGTGTGAAATTTGAGCGGGCCGTCCCTGTAAAGATTTGTCTTGATATACCCATGCATAGCAACTCACCCAATAAGAGTTTAACTGGGACAAAAATGATTAGGGGAAGGGTAGGCTCTATTGCAGTAGCAGCAGTATTCCTGTACAGTGCACTTCCGTTTGACATTCATATGTCGATTCTCTTGTTAGTCTTTAATATCCTTGGCAAACAATATTTTGGTCAATCAAATTGAATCCAGATTTTAAAAAATTATTTTGCAAGCATTAAAAATGCAATTATTATTCACCCCGCTTTAATGAAAGGTTTAAATGTGTACTTACCACACAGGGTGGAGGTGAGCGAGGACTGAAACCACGAAGCATATTTTGTCAATGCCACTTAGGACATTGCAGTTAGAGTAGCCAATTTCCAATAGAAATGGGAGAAAGGACATTTCAGTTGTTTGTTTTTTTTACACATTGCCGCCAAAAGGGTTAACAAGCCAGGATATGGGTTGAAGGATACTTTGATGTGCACATACAGTACTTCCACTGACAACGTACAGAGCAGTTATGACCATGCAGTGAGGATAACATTGAACTGAAAAGACAACCTGCTGGTTGTCACTGCTGTTTGAAGGTACTTTTAGGGGTGGAAAATAAGAGAATCATGCCTATTGACTTTTGTACCAACCTCTCATATTCTTGATATGAGAAACAGACTAAATGTGGGTGAGATCACTGATAAATCATATCCAGTCAAGACAAGTAGCAAATATATGCAATGGGTAAAATAAAACAAAAGGGGGGGGGACTGACGCCAATTTTTTTGTTCCTGTTTTGCATGGGTCCTTCCAGCCCATTGAAATGTATATGATACATTATGGACACCCTTTTTGAAAAATGGCAACAAGCACTGAAAACCAAAGACAGACAGGCTTGATGTGCAACACTCATCTCAGGGCTTTAATAGAGAACCCAACCACCCTTCCCATGCAATGCTCAGAGAGACGTCTGGAAAGAAATACACCAACATTTGAGCATACAATTCAGACCATTTTATTCACAAGCCCCTTCTCTTTTGTACAAGTGTTGCAGATGCCGTGCTTGACCAGGTTTTCATGAGTTATCAGCACTAGTCTTGGTCAACTCGTATAAAAACCTCACCCACAACAAAAAGATTGCAACGGGAGTGCACTGTATCCTTAAATTGTTTTACACATTATAATAGAGTATGCTGAACACCCCAAATCTCAATCCGTACAACATTTACATGTATCTAAACAGTGATTAGAAGAAGTCACATACAGAATGTTTTTCCTATGAATACAATTACAGGAAACACAGGGCAGCTGATAAAAAAGAAAAATGATTTGATCTGAATCCTTTTCTCTGGACCGACAAAAAGGGGTCTTTCGCCTGTCACCAATGCCACAACAACAACAAAAAATGGCCGTCGTGACAATGCAATTAAGGACACTGTACATATAGAATTTCTGCTCAACCAAATGGTTCTCCTCCAACAGAGGAAATGATTGTACAATAGAACACTAATATGCTCCATGGTATAAAAATACTCCCTTCCCTTACATACATACGCAATGTGAAAAGTCAACTCCTGTTCATTGCTTTTTCTTCTTCCTCCTTTCAGTTTATATCAAACCGCTATTGTAGCCTTATTCTCACAATTAAAGAAAATCTAACTAAATATTTGTCTTTTTTTTACCCAATGATTTGATGACTAGTCTGTTGAGTGGGAAAGTTGAAATAAATACTATCCTACTAATATAATATAAAAATTGCAATATTCATAAATAAAAGGGCCCCGTAAAACAAAAAGTGTGAATAAATGGATAAATAATGAGTCTATTTAAAAAGATGGCAGGGTAAAGTGCAATCTTTCGGAGATAAAGGCAGGGGGCAGAAATGGAGGGAAACAAGTTGCTTTTCGAGTAGACAGCCAATTACATTCTCTCTAACAAAAACAGGACAGGCACCGTCAGCATTTCTACTAAACATAGTTTTTTTTTTTAGCACTTAGGCCTACTTTTCTGAGGAAAGCAAACACAAAAATGACCTAGTGCACTTGTAGTTCAACTGGTGTGTGTGTTCATCACTATTGGCAGAGTTTTTCAAAACAAGTGCTTCGTGGATAAGTCTCGGGGCCCCATTTAGTTTGAGGCTACGGGGAGAAAGCCCTGAAAGTTTGGTTTGTGCAAAAAACACTGACCTGGAACTGACCTGCACGTGGAGAGGGAGATGGGCTTGCACTCATTCTCAAAATGAGTCATTTTGTTTTTTTTGTCAGCTGGTTTTGGCTTGTGAAACAGTACCATGGCCTGTCTTAGAGAGCCTTTAGGGGTAGATGCTGTTAGCTGTGCAGACGGGGGAGACACAGCCAGAGGCCTCACCTGGGGAGGAACACAGGCTTTTGGGCCAGGTGCTCGCGCAGCTCTGGCGACGCTGAGTCCGAGTTCAGGTAGCGTCCCACGTAGTCACACCACCGCTGTTTAAAGAACCAGAAGAGAACTACCGTCACAACACAAGAACCTGCCTCATCTGAATCTGTTCTAAATGTCATGTGGAGACTGCCTGCCATACACACTAACAAACACACACACACACCTCTGTCTCAGCGGGTTCGTCTGAGTTCTCCTCCTCCGTGTCAAGCAGCTCCAGGGTCAGGGTCACGCTGCCTTGGCTCTTCGCAAACATCAGCTGGACCACAAACAAACCAGTCAAACAACAAGACAACCAACAAGACAAGACAGCAAATGTCAGAGAGAACGTACCAGGGGGGGCAGAAGAACAAAATGGGGACAGAAGAACAAAATGAAAGCAAGAGAGAACACCAGAGAGCTGGAGAGAGAACACCAGAGAGCTGGAGAGAGAACACCAGAGAGCTGGAGAGAGAACACCAGAGAGCTGGAGAGAGAACACCAGAGAGCTGGAGAGAGAACACCAGAGAGCTGGAGAGAGAACACCAGAGAGCTGGAGAGAGAACACCAGAGAGCTGGAGAGAGAAAACACCAGAGAGCTGGAGAGAGAAAACACCAGAGAGCTGGAGAGAGAAAACACCAGAGAGCTGGAGAGAGAAAACACCAGAGAGCTGGAGAGAGAAAACACCAGAGAGCTGGAGAGAGAACACCAGAGAGCTGGAGAGAGAACACCAGAGAGCTGGAGAGAGAACACCAGAGAGCTGGAGAGAGAACACCAGAGAGCTGGAGAGAGAACACCAGAGAGCTGGAGAGAGAACACCAGAGAGATAGAGAGACAACACCAGAGAGCTAGAGAGAGAACACCAGAGAGCTGGAGAGAGAACACCAGAGAGCTGGAGAGAGAACACCAGAGAGCTGGAGAGAGAACACCAGAGAGCTGGAGAGAGAACACCAGAGAGCTGGAGAGAGAACACCAGAGAGCTGGAGAAAGAACACCAGAGAGCTGGAGAGAGAACACCAGAGAGCTGGAGAGAGAACACCAGAGAGCTGGAGAGAGAACACCAGAGAGCTGGAGAGAGAACACCAGAGAGCTGGAGAGAGAACACCAGAGAGCTGGAGAGAGAACACCAGAGAGCTGGAGAGAGAACACCAGAGAGCTAGAGAGAGAACACCAGAGAGAGAACAACAGAGAGAGAACACCAGAGAGAGAACACCAGAGAGCTGGAGAGAGAACACCAGAGAGCTGGAGAGAGAACACCAGAGAGCTGGAGAGAGAACACCAGAGAGCTGGAGAGAGAACACCAGAGAGCTGGAGAGAGAACACCAGAGAGCTGGAGAGAGAACACCAGAGAGCTGGAGAGAGAACACCAGAGAGCTGGAGAGAGAACACCAGAGAGCTGGAGAGAGAACACCAGAGAGCTGGAGAGAGAACACATGAAAGTTGAAATGCAACTCAAAGTATTTTCCTGAGACACAGTAACATTCCAGGTGGGCCATCCACCCACCCATACTGTACCTTGAAGCAGTTCTCGTCGGACATGAGCTGCTCCGCCTTGCGCTGGTATGCCCCCTCGACGGTCGCTCTGGAGGCCTGGGTGGACAGGGCGCCGCCGGTGGCCTTGTTGGTGCTCTGGCTCAGGTAGAGGTCTGTCACGCGCACGCAGAGCTCATCACTCACAATGTGCTGGAGCTGATGATGGGAACCACAACGCCAGGTGTGAGCACAGTCATTAACCTCTTGAACCTCTGGGGGCAGTATTTCATTTTTGGATGAAAAACATTCCCGTTTTAAACAAGATATTTTGTCACGAAAAGATGCTCGACTATGCATATAATTGACAGCTTTGGAAAGAAAACACTGACGTTAAAAAACTGCAAATATATTGTCTGTGAGTGCCACAGAACTAATGCTACAGGCGAAACCAAGATGACATTTCATACAGGAAGTGAGACAGATTTTGAATAGGCTGTGTTCCAATGTCTCCTTATACGGCTGTGAATGCGCAAGGAATGAGCCTACACTTTCTGTCGTTTCCCCAAGGTGTTTGCAGCATTGTGACGTATTTGTAGGCATATCATTGGAAAATTGACCATAAGAGACTACATTTACCAGGTGTCCGCTCGGTGTCCTCCGTCGAAACTATTGCGTAATCTCCAGGTGCGTGCATTTTTCCATTTTGAACAGAGGAGAAACCAAACTGCTACGACTGATTTATCATCAAATAGATATGTGAAAAACACCTTGAGGATTGATTCTAAACAACGTTTGCCATGTTTCTGTCGATATTATGTATGGAGTTAATTTGGAAAAAAGTTTGCGTTGTAATGACTGAATTTATTTATTTTTTTCTTAGCCAAACGTGATGAACAAAACGGAGCGATTTCTCCTACACAAATAATCTTTTTGTAAAAACTGAACATTTGCTATCTAACAGAGTCTCCTCATTGAAAACATCCGAAGTTCTTCAAAGGTAAATTATTTTATTTGAATGCTTTTCTTGTTTTTGTGAAAATGTTGCCTGCTGAATGCCAGGCTTAATGCTATGCTAGCTATCAATACTCTTACACAAATGCTTGTGTAGCTATGGTTGAAAAGCTTTTTTTGAAAATCTGAGATGACAGTGTTGTTAACAAAAGGCTAAGCTTGTGAGCCAATATATTTATTTCATTTAATTTGCGATTTTCATGAATAGTTAACGTTGCGTTATGGTAATGAGCTTGAGGCTATAATTACGCTCCCGGATACGGGATTGCTCGTCGCAACAGGTTAAGTCGGCCATCAAAGTTATCATTGTTTAGGCCGGGTGGGCCCCCATTTAGCTCTGTTGCTGCCCCCCCCCCACCGCCTGAAAGAGATGGGCCTCAACTGATTTCAGTTGACAATTTTGGCGCCTAGATGTTCCTTAAGGTTGGCTTTTTCTCACCATCTGGAACCTAACGGAGGGAAAAGACTGTACTGACCTGTCTGACAATGCTCTGGATGAGCTTGTCCATGGTGAAGGCAGTGTAGGCGTGGATGGTGAACATCTCCCTGAGGGAGTCCTCGTACTGGGTGGGCTCCATGTTACCGTCCAGGAGGTTCCGCACCATCTCCAGGAAGGCAGAGTAGTAGTCCTCCACTTCAATGTCCACTGGAAAAGGAGAAGGTCAGGATTTAAAGTAATAGTACAGATGTTTTGTATACTTTCAGTAAGTGGTTTTTGAAAGTAGCGTTCACCAGCCAAAAGGGGCCCCAGAAAACTGTTTTAAGTTACATGTGTGTAACAGTTCATTAGTTCTGTGTATCAGTTCATTGTTCTGGTCCCGCCTCCCACTTTTACCTTGCAACCTCATTAGACATCATTCCACCTGCCAATCAACATCAGAGGTGTGTTCAGCAAGATGCAACGTTTTGAAAAGTTCAGATAGATATACTCTATGTGGAACAAACATGCCTTTCTGACATGTAGCCTAGATTAGAATAAGGATACAACAGACTATTGGTGGCATTTCGTTCGGCAACGTTTGGCTACTGAATGTGGCCCAGGCAAGGTTGCTGTATGCTACTTAATGTACATCCCTTGGAGCACAGTGTGATCAGATCATTATGGCAAAATATAGCCTGGTGAAATGAGAGATAGTGTGTACAACAACGTCCACTTCATAGTATGACACTATGGGCTATAAGGATGTTATTTAGGCATTGTTATGTAACTAACGTCTGATCTGATGCACTTCATAGTATGACACTATGGGCTATAAGGATGTTATTTAGGCATTGTTATGTAACTAATGTCTCACCCTCATCTGTTATTAGTAGGAGAACTTCTGACTAACGTCTGATCTGATGCATTGATTTGACCGATGCATTTGATTTATTCTCAGGTATCAAAATAACAGAGCATTTATAGTTAACCTGTGTTGCTTCACAAGTGCCCGTCCACTATGAAACAAACGAGCGCAGCTCACATGCAGGAAATATTTGAAGCATTGAATGTAAGGATTGTGTGGCTTTCTCCGCTTAGGGGGAGGTTGCAGAGGGTATCTTATGGATGAATGAGCCATACATTGGCAAAACGTGTTGAAATCAGAAGGTTTAAAAATACAGACAGTTGTCATGATCCCAGCTAGCCTATTGAGATTAGGTAAACATCTGGAGGGTATATCTCCCCCTGGTTGTGGTGTAAATGATAGGAAAGGTATCTATGTGCAATTGGAACAAAGGTCTGTGTTGGGACCATTGACGTTGTCAAAAAAATGTACTGTACATGTAAAAAAATTATAAAAGTATAAACAATGTGACAGACTTTCAGAGGAAGAGCTTTGCAGATATAAAATTGCATGATGAAGGTAAAGTACATTTTCTACATAGAAAAATGTTAAACTGGGTGCAAAAGAAATGTGTGATCCTTTGATCTAAACCTTAATGGTCAGTGGGTTCATAGCGTGCTGCAGTTTGGTTTTAAAGGTTGTCTGGACTTACTGGGCTCCTTTAGTCTCAGCTGGACGGCAGGATTCTCACTCTTATCCCGTTTGACACCCAGCACCTCCCTCTCCCACTCCCGTTCCCTGCAGTCCTCCTCGATCTGCCTCTCTGCCTGCCCGTAGATGCGCAACAACCGCAAACAGAGGATCTGATGCAGGCGCTGGAAGATGTACCAGTTGTTGTTGACGTAGTAGAGGTTGTAGACGTCGTCTAGGCCACGCAGTTTCTGTGCCCCCGTGTTGCCGAATAGCAGCTTAGACTTAGCGGAGCCACCACTGCCGGCCAATCCGTTGTGCTTCTTTGACCCGTCTTCATCTGGCCCGGTTTCGTCTTCTTCCTCCTCCTCCTCCTCGTCTTCCTCTTCCTCCACATCTGACAGCTCCCCGCGCCGGGCGAACAGCATGTCTGGGATAAAGTGGTGGATGACCTGTTTGATCTTGTACTTGTCCTCCTTCTGGATGCCGACCTGCCTCTTGACGTGGTGGATGATGAGCGCGGCGGCGTCCTCCAGGATCTGGCTGTCCTGGTAGGTCAGGGTCATGTGGGGCCCGCCAGGCACGGGGGCCGTGTCCTCGGAAGCCTGTTCCTGTCGCTAAATGGAGGCAAAAAAAACACAGGTTAGAGTAGCTTTATATATACACTGCTCAAAAAAATAAAGGGAACACTTAAACAACACAATGTAATTCCAAGTCAATCACACTTGGGTGAAATCAAACTGTCCACTTAGGAAGCAACACTGATTGACAATAACTTTCACATGCTGTTGTGCAAATGGAATAGACAACAGGTGGAAATTATAGGCAATTAGCAAGACACCCCCAATAAAGGAGTGGATCTGCAGGTAGGGACCACAGACCACTTCTCAGTTCCTATGCTTCCTGGCTGATGTTTTGGTCACTTTTGAATGCTGGCAGTGCTTTCACTCTAGTGGTAGCATGAGACGGAGTCTACAACCCACACAAGTGGCTCAGGTAGTGCAGCTCATCCAGGATGACACATCAATGCGAGTTGTGGCAAGAAGGTTTGCTGTGTCTGTCAGCGTAGTGTCCAGAGCATGGAGGCGCTACCAGGAGACAGGCCAGTACATCAGGAGACGTGGAGGAGGCCGTAGGAGGTCAACAACCCAGCAGCAGGACCGCTACCTCCGCCTTTGTGCAAGGAGGAGCACTGCCAGAGCCCTGCAAAATGACCTCTAGCAGGCCACAAATGTGCATGTGTCTGCTCAAACGGTCAGAAACAGACTCCATGAGGGCCCGACGTCCACAGGAGGGGGTTGTGCTTACAGCCCAACACCGTGCAGGATGTTTGGCATTTGCCAGAGAACACCAAGATTGGCAAATTCTCCACTGGCGCCCTGTGCTCTTCACAGATGAAAGCAGATTCACACTGAACACATGTGACAGACGTGACAGTCTGGAGACGCCGTGGAGAACGTTCTGCTGCCTGCAACATCCTCCAGCATGACCGGTTTGGCGGTGGGTCAGTCATGGTGTGGGGTGGCATTTCTTTGGGGGGCCGCACAGCCCTCCATGTGCTCGCCAGAGGTAGCCTGACTGCCATTAGGTATCGAGATGAGATCCTCAGACCCCTTGTGAGACCATATGCTGGTGCGGTTGGCCCTGGGTTCCTCCTAATGCAAGACAATGCTAGACCTCATGTGGCTGGAGTGTGTCAGCAGGTCCTGCAAGAGGAAGACCTGAATCCAATTGAGCACATCTGGGGCATCATGTCTCGCTCCATCCACCAACGCCACGTTGCACCACAGACTGTCCAGGAGTTGGCGGATGCTTTAGTCCAGGTCTGGGAGGAGATCCCTCAGGAGACCATCCGCCACCTCATCAGGAGCATGCCCAGGCGTTGTAGGGAGGTCATACAGGCACTCCATTCTTCTTCTTTCATCTTTAACCTGGATCTTTAACACACTACTGAGCCTCATTTATACTTGTTTTAAGGACATTACATCAAAGTTGGATCAGCCTGTAGTGTGGTTTTCCACTAATTTTGAGTGTGACTCCAAATCCAGACCTCCATGGGTTGATAAATTTGATTTCCATGGATAAGTTTTGTGTGATTTTGTTGTCAGCACATTCAACTATGTAAAGAAAAAAGTATTTAATAAGAATATTTCATTCATTCAGAT
This sequence comes from Oncorhynchus clarkii lewisi, assembly GCF_045791955.1. Lineage (NCBI taxonomy): Eukaryota > Metazoa > Chordata > Actinopteri > Salmoniformes > Salmonidae > Oncorhynchus > Oncorhynchus clarkii. The sequence continues at coordinate 36,940,548 of NC_092172.1, read as the reverse complement.
CTAGGATGTGTTATTTTAGTGTTCCCTTTATTTTTTTGAGCAGTGTATAAAAAAAATGCTTTAATCAATACTTGGAGACATTAACACATAGATCAGATCAAATAAGTGGTATATCACTGCCTCTTACCTCATCGTATATGGTCTCAATCTCATTGAGCAAGGTCTTTGAGCGGAACACCTTGGTGTCATTCTGCTTGAAGTTGATGCCTTGGTGGTCGAGGGACTTGAGGTAATACTTCTCATTCTGCTCCCTCCAGATCTTGTTGAATCCTCTCTGGGCTTCCCTCCATTCTTCTTCTTTCATCTTTAACCTGGAACGAGGTCAATCAGAACACATACCGTGGTTAACATGGGACAGCAACATGTTCTCTGGAAGCTGTTGCTTAGGCCGCTTTACATTACTCTAATTTACATTTATTGTCCATCACACAACCGCTTCATATCACACCTCTTGAGTACTATAGGGACGGACACAGCCGGGTTCCTCTTGAGCCCGTCGATGATGTCGGCGGCCTTGTCGCCGTATATCCTCTGGATGGCCTTGCGGTGGATGACCTCGGAGCAGCCGCCCATGGTGTTGTCCAGCCGAAACTTGACCTGTTCCTCGGCCGTCATGCGCGACAGCCTCCTCTGTACGGCCTCCAGAGCTCTTATGGTGGCCAGGTTGGTCTCCAGCACCACGTCCAGCTGCAGGGAGAAGAACAGTATGGAAAATGTCAGTACATCAGAATACTTTGGTTTGTACTATTAGAATATAACTACCATGAGAGGGGGGGAAAGTCTCACCTCGAAGCGCTCGTCCTCACATCTGTAAATATGCTCCTCATACTGGGTCTTCTTGGAGCTGACAAAGGTGGAATCCTCTGACCACGAAGGGAACGACACCCACGTGTCATTCAGGACCTGAAATGGACCATACTGTTAAACCTCTGCTCTAATTGAGTCACTTGCCAAGATGAACAACATCTCAGTACTAACCAATTAAACCCCTGTGATCGACTTCACTGGCAGGATGACACATGCAAAAAAAAGTGACTAAAATAGTATTTTCTTTGCTCTTAATTTTCCAATACACAAACATGTATTTGACTAATTCCTCAGGTTTTTATTGATCCTCTGATTCAATTTGGTTGACTTTGAAGGGTAACATTTGACTGTCAATAACTGCTACGCTCACCTCTTTACACAGTGGGGTCCTCCCTGTACACTTGGGCTGTGTGTAGCTCTTGGGTAGCGCCCTGTAGCTGGAGCCCAACCTCTTACAGGAAGCGTAGTCAATCTCCATGGCCATGCCCTCTGTGGTCCTCTCCTTGGGAAAGCTCTCGATGTGGCTGGACTCTCTGTAGCCCAGGAAGTTTTTGAACCAGGAGAACAGCTCTGGGAATTTTCTGCAGATCACATTCCAGAATGGGTGTTAGATGGGCGGAAAAATATCAGGATGAATAACAAAGCTTGTATTTTCACATGCCGTTAACGAACAGGGCCATCTATTTTTTATGTAATATTTTAATTGTACCTTTATTTAACTAGGCAAGTCAGTTAAAAACAAATTCTTATTTACAATGACAGCCTACCTGGGAACAGTGGGTTAACTGCCTTGTTCAGGGGCATATTCAACGACATATTTTTACCTTATCAGCTCTGGGATTCGATCCAGCAACCTTTCGGTTACTGGCCCAACGCTCAAACCACTAGGCTGCCTGCCTCTAACCACTAGGCTGCCTGCCTCTAACCACTAGGCTACCTGCCTCTAACCACTAGGCTACCTGCCTCTAACCACTAGGCTACCTGCCTCTAACCACTAGGCTACCTGCCTCTAACCACTAGGCTACCTGCCTCTAACCACTAGGCTACCTGCCTCTAACCACTAGGCTACCTGCCTCTAACCACTAGGCTACCTGCCTCTAACCACTAGGCTACCTGCCTCTAACCACTAGGCTACCTGCCTTCCCCGAGCTGACAATGTATAGGAGGCCAATAATAGGAATAGAGAAGTATGCCTATAGCTTTTAAGATCATGGACATTCATTTTGCCTAAGAACAAACATATTAGCAACACCTTTTTGACATGCTCAGAGTGTCAGAGTTTTATACTACCGACTCAGCCTGATCTTGAGAGGCTGGTGGCCCTGTTAACTCTACTTGTCTGCTGTAGCACGACTGAATTGTCTACACTCCTCACAGCAGAGAAGGTAGTTGCAACAGCTATGCAGCGCGTCCTGTAGTCAGGCTGATAAATTGTGTTTTTTAAATGGTTGTTTGGCGCAGGTGATAGTTGCTTAAAGCTTACCCCAGGAACGGCAGCACTAGCTGCACAAGCTCTGCACGAGAAATCACTTCCTGGTTGAAGATGAGCAGACACCGCAGGAAGTTGTCATAGGCCTCAGAGCTCCGGAGGGCTTTCCTCACCTATGATAAGAAAGCAGCTCTGTAAATACACACTTAAACACACACTGAATTACTTTACAATTGGGTTAGGGGGACAGCGTCTCATCACAACCAGGCAATTCATTAATTCAAAACATGTTCAGTTGGAACAGAATAAATCATTTTTATAGGTGTCATTCGTATAGATCACATTTTATGTTATTGTATAACATTCACATTAGGTTTAAAACAAAAATTGCAGAAGGACCTTTTCAAAGAAGAGAGATTCTGTGCCGATGCTGTGTTTGCTGGCCTCAGCCATGGCATGGTCTTTCCCCAACATCTTGGGTTTCTTCTGCAAGGGTGGGAAAGAGAAGAACTGAGCGTAAATAAGGACTACGTTACCACTGACATGGTAGACCAATTAACTGATACAGGGAGAGAGGCTTCAGCGGTATATTACAGTTCTACAGTAAATAAGAGAAGCTAAAAAAATAAGGTAAAAATCCCACATTTAAAGAGTTGACAGATCTATGGGACGCTCTAGTCAAAAGTATACCATTCTAAGCTGTCTGAACAGTATTACAACTGTTACTACTGCTAACTAGTTTCTTAATAGCCGCATGTCTGACAACTATGGTTGCAAAGCTACCGGTAATCTATCGGCATCTTCAGTCATTTTGGTAATTAACAGGTAATCTATGGTACATATACATATATATATATATATATATATAGTATTCATTTGTTATATCTGTGTCCATATTGTCCATTAGCTTCTAGTGGATAGGCCATAGGGTTCAAGAGAAAATAACCTAATTATTGAAAAAAGTCAAACGATTAAATTATTCTCAATTATTTACTCTTTCACAACTGCTACCGGTTTGGCACCAAAACGTTTACATACAAAGGCTTGACACTGTCAACGAGAGGGCGCTAGTTTACCTTGACGGGAGGCGTGGCGCCCGCTCCAGAATGCCTCCGGATTGGACAGCCGTTCTGGTTGAGCCGCTGCTTGTTGTTCATCAAGGGCCTCTTGACCGTGGTGCCGTGGTCGTTGCGCACCGACTCCGCCCGGTCGGCCGTGGTCTTGCTCAGCAGCTGGAGAAAAGGGGGACAACTCTGGATCAGAGATAAACGTGAGAGTTTAAAATAGGCAACATCTGTGTAGATCTGCACAGAACATACAACTTTTACATCAAACTGAAAGGCATTATCAGTGCATCTTGATCATGCACCCTGTCTGAGTCACATGATGTAGTAAATAAAACAGGTGGTATTAGTCATATGAAAATAACAATATGATATGACAGTGGCCAAGTTTGTAATTCAATGTCCTCACATAGTTTAAACTCAACTTCTATCATTCTGAAATAACATCTCAGGTGAAGGAAGCATTATCTCTTGCAATATAGCACTATTTTAGCGTGGACGTGAAACACTCACCACTGAACTGTTGGCGTCCGGTAAGAACTGTCCGAACTCCGAGAGCAGGTCCTCCTGGTTCTTGAAGAGCCGTGCCACCTGAGCGTACACCTCCTGCTCTGTTAATGCCGGGGTGTAGTTCCCCCCCGCCTCCTTCGCGTTTCGCTGCTCCTTCTGCAAAAGCAGCAATCAGACCACTGGTTACAGACTACACCAAGAACTTCAGACCACTGGTTACAGACTACACCAAGAACTTCAGACCACTGGTTACAGACTACACCAAGAACTTCAGACTACTGGTTACAGACTACACCAAGAACTTCAATCAGACCACTGGTTACAGACTACACCAAGAACTTCAGACCACTGGTTACAGACTACACCAAGAACTTCAGACCACTGGTTACAGACTACACCAAGAACTTCAGACTACTGGTTACAGACTACACCAAGAACTTCAATCAGACCACTGGTTACAGACTACACCAAGAACTTCAATCAGACCACTGGTTACAGACTACACCAAGACCTTCAATCAGACCACTGGTTACAGACTACACCAAGAACTTCAGACCACTGGTTACAGACTACACCAAGAACTTCAGACCACTGGTTACAGACTACACCAAGAACTTCAGACCACTGGTTACAGACTACACCAAGAACTTCAATCAGACCACTGGCTACAAACTACACCAAGAACTTCAATCAGACCACTGGCTACAGACTACACCAAGAACTTCAATCAGACCACTGGCTACAGACTACACCAAGAACTTCAATCAGACCACTGGTTACAGACTACACCAAGAACTTCAAATCAGACCACTGGTTACAGACTACACCAATAACTTCAAATCAGACCACTGGTTACAGACTACACCAAGAACTTCAATCAGACCACTGGTTACAGACTACACCAAGAACTTCAATCAGACCACTGGTTACAGACTACACCAAGAATTAACCATGGATGACATAATAGGGTCAATGTAAATAACATTACATATATGTATTTATTTAACAAGGCAAGTCAGTTAACATTCTTATTTACAGTGATGGCCTACACCGGCCAAACCCTAACCAGGACGACACTGGGCCAGGGCGGCCAAACCCTAACCAGGACGACACTGGGCCAGGGCGGCCAAACCCTAACCAGGACGACACTGGGCCAGGGCGGCCAAACCCTAACCAGGACGACACTGGGCCAGGGCGGCCAAACCCTAACCAGGACGACACTGGGCCAGGGCGGCCAAACCCTAACCAGGACGACACTGGGCCAGGGCGGCCAAACCCTAACCAGGACGACACTGGGCCAGGGCGGCCAAACCCTAACCAGGACGACACTGGGCCAGGGCGGCCAAACCCTAACCAGGACGACACTGGGCCAGGGCGGCCAAACCCTAACCAGGACGACACTGGGCCAGGGCGGCCAAACCCTAACCAGGACGACACTGGGCCAGGGCGGCGCACAATCAGAATGATCTGAATTTCCTTCCTCTAAAGTTTCTTTCTGCAATTATTATCCAGTACATCTCTGGTTGTTGTATCCCTGTTCCCAGAAAGTGACCAGGGAGACCACACTAAGGGCACCACTGCCCCTTCGGCAGTTTCGTTATAGCACTGGAATGGAACCTCAAGTTCATATTGAATGGTGACCCAGGTTACGAACAGATCTCTGTGTGTACACTGTCTTTTGTATAGCTTGTTGTTTACACTGAAAATAAATCACCCTTCAGAAAGAAGCCAGATTTATTGAATGAAATGCTTTGTGTGGGGCAGCTCTCGCGCTGTGTTTTTACCTGGTAAGTGTGCAGGATCTCCAAGAAGGCTTTGTAGATGTCGGGCTGCCCCTGGAAGCGGTTCTTGATCTTGTTGACGTAGTTGATGGCGTGGTTGAACTCCACAGGCTGGTTGTTCTGCAGGGGAGGCCCGCTGGAAGGGGTGCTGCTCACCGGGGCGTGGGACTGGACCGAGGGGGACCGTGGGGAGGCGTAGGATGGGATTGATGGGTTGGGTTGGCTAGTCGGGGTCAGGGCAGGAGACTGCATCGGCTGTGGGGGGAAAAGGAGATCGACAATGAGTTGCCTCCAAATATGGAATATACACTACCATTCAAAAGTTTGGGGTCACAGAAATGTCCTTGTTTTTTACAGAAAAGTAGAAAACCCTTTTGCAATTATGTTAGCACAGCTGAAAACTGTTGTTCTGATTAAAGAAGCAATAAAACTGGCCTTCATCAGCATTTGTGGGCTCGATTACAGGCTCAAAATGGTCAGAAACAAAGACCTTTCTTCTGAAACTCGTCAGTCTATTCTTGTTCTGAGAAATGAAGGCTATTTCATGTGAGAAATTGCCAAGAAACTGAAGATCTCGTACAACGCTATGTACGACTCCCTTCACAGAACAGTGCAAAAGGGCTCTAAACAGAATAGAAGGAGTGGGAGGCCCCGGGGCACAACTGAGCAAGAGGACAAGTACATTAGAGTGTCTAGTTTGAGAAACAGACGCCTCAAGTCCTCAACTGGCAGCTTCATTAAATAGTACCCGCAAAACACTAGTCAATGTCAACAGCGAAGAGGCGACTTCGGGATGCTGGCATTCTAGGCAGAGTTGCAAAGAAAAAGCCATATCTCAGACTGGCAAATAAAAATAAAAGATTAAGCTGGACAAAAGAACACAGACATTTTACAGAGGAACTCTACCTAGAAGGCCAGCATCCCGGAGTAGCCTCTTCTATTGACGTTGAGAGTGGTGTTTTGCATGTACTATTTAATGACGCTGCCAGTTGAGGACTTGTGAGGCGTCTGTTTCTCAAACAAGAAACCCTAATGTACTTGTCCTCTTGCTCAGTTGTGCACCAGGGCCTCCCATTCCTATTTCTATTCTGGTTAGGGCCAGTTTGCGCTGTTCTGTGAAGGGAGTAGCACACCGTTGTATGAGATCTTCAGTTTCTTGGCAATTTCGCACGTGGAATAGCCTTCATTTCTCAGAACAAGAATAGACTGATGAGATTCAGAAGAAAGTACTTTGTTTCTGGCCATTTTGAGCCTGTAATTTAACCCACAAATGCTGATGCTCCAGGCCAGTTTTATTGCTTCTGTAATCAGAACAGTTTTCAGCTGTGCTAACATAATTGCAAAAGGGTTTTCTAATGACCAATTAGCCTTTTAAAATGATTAACTTGGATTAGCTAACACAACGTGCCATTGGAACACAGGAGTGATGGTTGTTGATAATGGACCTCTGTACACCTATGAAGTTATTCCATTAAAAAAAATCAGCCGTTTCCAGCTACAGCAGTCATTTACAACATTAACAATGTCTACACTGTTTCTGATCAATTTTATGTTATTTTAATGGACAAAAAAAGGTGCTTTTCTTTCAAAACCAAAGAAATTTCTAAGTGACCCCAAACGTTTGAATGGTAGTGTACATCAGCACATACAGATAAAACAGTTGAATACTATATTTACATATGCAACTATACAGTAATAAGTAAATGAATACATGTTTACATAACAAATGAAGAAATAAGCCAATGACTTGTGGTTCAAATCTCCAATAGGAAACTAAACACGCAGAAACAAAGAACTTGAGAAGAGGTTCTGGCAAAGAATGACACAACAAAGGAAAGGGGTCTTAGTGAGCTGGAACCTTGCTGGTCTTGGCCGGTGTAGGCTGGGTGGGTAGAGCAGTGCTGGCTGTGGCGGTGCTGGTGGGGGGTCCACTGGGCAGCTGCAGGGCCTGGTGATGATGGGGCACCGGCTGGCTGGGTGGCCCCGTAACGGGGAGGTTCTGGACAGAGATGCCGTGCGGGGTGATGTAGTGGATCTGTCCTGGCGTGGTCACGTTGACCTGCTCGTTGGTCTGGACCTCGATCTTGTAGCCCGGCGGCAGGAAGGTGTTGAATCCCATGATGAGGTCTGGGTGGCCCTTGAAGAGCTGGGAGACACGGCTGATCACACCTGGAGTGTCGATGCTGTGAAAGTAAATGTGCGTGTTTAAGACTGACTACATGGTAGTTAGACTGTGCAGAATCACTGATCTACAAATCACCTTGCTTCTCAAATAACTACTAATTATGTGATCAAGATTAGTGATTCCCCACCTCGCCTTGCTCAAACTGATCCCCTCAAACACATGGAATATCTTCCTGCAGCAAGAGTTCACGGCTTACATGAATGTTTACAGTGTTTGCTTAGAAAAACAAACTAAATTGTAACTGACCTCTGTGACTTGAACTCTTTCATGATGTCAAGGAAGTCATTGTAGACTTGAGGCTGATTCCCAAACTGCAGTTTCACTTGATCCAAGTAGGACAGAGCATCTTCAACCTACAAACACAGTTATGCCAGTCAAACAATGTTTTCAAAGGTATAAGGAGATGAAGTGGGCATTAATCAAGATAATGAAAACATCCCAATGAGCTCCATACTTTAATTGTTGACTAGTCTCATTGCTGCATTATCTACTAGTGATGGGGGGGGGGGCTCAACACAGTTACACATAGGGATATTATTTTGGATGATATATCATTTTGACAATATCCCAATATTATTTTTGCACTAGTTGGCTGAACCACCTTAAAAAAAAGGTATTTAACCTTTATTTAACCAGGCAAGTCAGTTAAGAACAAATTCTTATTTACAATGACGGCCTACCCCATCCAAACCCTCCCCTAACCAGGAAGATGCTGGGCTAATTGTGCACCACCCTATGGGACTTCGATCACGGATGGTGGTGATACAGCCCGGAATGGAACCCGGGTCTGTAGTGATGCAGTGCCTTAGACCGCTGCTCCATTCTGGATCCCTATACTCCAGTACTTCTCCTTCATAGCATGTTTTCAGCACTTTTATTTCCATGACTGATCCCATGGCTCTCGTCCCTCTGCAGCAGTCATACAGTGAGCAATGTTTGTAATGTGGAATAGCAATACAATGACAGAATACATATAGAATCGCAATACACATCGGTACCTAAATATGGTGATGATATTGTATCCCTGGCAACTCCCAGCCCTATTATCTACCATGCTTTGAAATCAACAGGTCCTAATTGAGTCCATCATACCTCTATTTTATTCTGTATTTAGTACATGTGCTTATTTTTCATCTCTTTTGTACATTCAATAAAATGTATACATATGAAAAATGCACCTTGAGTCGCTGGAACTGGGCACCCTGTGAGGGGGCCATAGGGGCCAATGGATGGGCATGGCTCTGGACCACCGCAGCCCCCTGTGATTGGACAGCTGGACTGTGGGGGTGGGGCCCGACAAGTGCAGCGGGACTAGAGGCATGTCCATGGCCACTGGAGTTCTGGGGCATTGTGGGAACCTGGAGGACAAGATTCAGTCAAATATCAGCATTCTGCCTGCACAAAGCCTTGAAAAGGGCAAATACAGAAGCTACAGTTTGCTGGTTAATTGGCACTTATAAATGAATGCATTGTAGAATATAGCAAAATTATTATTTTCTGTGCAACATGCTCTCATCTAGATTAAAGAGATATGGCAACAGTTCCCATACCTGGTAACCCTGGGGGATGGAGTATTGGATGCCGGGGGAAGGCTGCATGTTGTCGGTGACGGCCTCGTACACGGCTGGGGCTAGGACGCGGTGCTGGAAGCCCTCCGCAGTACCCGGGACTGGGGGGCGACGCTGCTGGGACGCAAATACTGGTTCCTGATCCTCCGCACGCCGCTTCATTGTATATTCATACTCAAAAGAGCTAGGAGGCACAGGTACAACACAGTTAACATTTAGGCATATTTGATTGATAAATCGATAGTCACCCTGACACAACTGCGAATTTCAAGATGGATACATTCATTTAGCACATTTCAGACTCTGTGGCACACACTTATGGGATTATCCAGTTTCTGTCTCACCCACAACTAGTGGCTATATTTCAAAAAATGTGATGATATGAACGTTATTGTGATCACTTTGGAGGGAGAGTGGTAGCCCCCCCCCCCCCCCAACAAGGCTGGAGAATTCAGTACGTCACAAAGAAGGATGTTTGACCAGAATATGAGCTAGAATTCACATTGACTGCTTTAGTGGACAATACATAGATTACTATGTAGCTAACTACAGTGTGTAGGGACGAGGGACGCATTGGCAAGATACCGACCGGACAACGTTATTCAACCATTTATCTAGCTAGCGTGCTTGCTAAGATAACTAGGAAGTAACGTTACTCTCATCACTCAAGATGGTAAACCAACATATGGAATATGGCTAGGGAACACATGCATAAGTCTAATCCAATTAAATGTATGTTTCTTATTTAGCGGTGGCGACACGTCCCAAAGACAATCCACAAGCTAACAGTGAGATGTTAACTGGCTAGCGGTTAGCTTCTAAACCAGCCATAAGACCTGCCCATTCCCCTCCCCCTCTGCCAAGAGAGGGCCTGACGCCATCCACTGCTAGCGGAGTCGTGCGCGCCCGAACTTGTGTGGCTAAATGTACGAGCGTGTCAGGTCAAATAATCTACAGAGTACTGTTAACTATTCGCCTTTTCATTTTTAACTAACGCGTTAGCCTTAGCTGTCGTAATAACTTAAATGTCAATTAAAAATAGATTTCAGTTAACGCTAGCTAACAAGGGATGGTTGACTTCCCGGTGGTCTTTTTAGTAAGCTACTGCTAGCAACACATTGTGGCTTTACGCTAACCAGCCATGTTCGAACGTCATCATCATGAAACCCAGTGATTCGACTAACGTTAGGTAGCACAACAACTGTCCTTGCTAACATTATCTCAATACTGTAGCAAATACTGTTTTTCGCTGGATAAATGTGTTTTTCACGATTAGCTAGTTAGTCGTTAATTTGTCCGAATCCTATCTAAATGTTTAGCTAGCCAACTACTGTTGTACGATGCTGTTCACTAGCTCATGGAACTACTGTAGCTAGCTAATCGTCAAAAACACATTAGCCAGCGAACATTAGCGACATTTTCGACATGCTAAAGCAGGCATCGTTAATGTTTAAAGACTCAGTCTGCCAGCAGAAAGATAACATTTTCTGAGATGTATTGATGCATCTGTCTGACAAGGTTATGTAGCAACTTGCTGTAACAGCACGTAGCTAGCGCCATTTAGTTTTGCTTCAAATGGGCTTAGTTAGCTAGCTAACGTTAGCTTGAGAGATAAAACTCACCTCAACTGACTGAGACCAATAACAACTTGTCGAACCAAATTTGGATTTTCTCAGTCAAATGACAAAAATTCGCCAGTTAAACCGTATCAAGATTGAGGGTGCATATTCCAATTGAAATGTCAAAGAAGAACTGCCCCTGCTAGCAAACCCGCTAACAACAATCCCTGTGGCTAGTACGCTCCTTGAACAGAGGCGTGGTTCCAATGAGGGCGGCCTAGTCTCCTCCCATTCTAAATGATAATTGGCAACTCTTCAACAGAGGAAACAATAGCAACGGAACTTCATTGGTCAGATTTCCAGTCTCTCAGATCAGTGAAAAAATGTTACTTACAGGCATTTTTAGACCTCCGCAAACTTTTTTTTACCATTGACTACAAAATATCATATATATAACCATAAACTCGATGATAATGTAATAAATATAGCTACTGTACCTGTATGAACATAATACGCTACTTCCTTGTCGTATCTTGACACGGGGATACAGCACAACCGCATAAACACACCAATTCATGCATAGGTATTATAGTGCTCAACGACTTCATAAGCACAACATATAGTATTTATGAACCAGACTATAGATGCTTCACAAATCAGTTATAACCAAAGCAATACTATAAAAGGTGCTTACTTCTGGTGCTTTTCCAAATAGTAAATTACATATTCTTACGAATGACTTCGGAGAATCTGGTAGTCAGTCAGAGGGTTTATGTTTCATAGGTATAAAATGTTTGAATTAAGTGAAATTCCTGAGGATTAACACTATTTCAGCGGTAGTAGGAGACCAATACGCCTTTTTGTGACCAACTGCGTATCAGACCTGGTTTGTCCTTGCACCTGAAGACTGATAGTATTTATGCTGCAGTAGTTTATGTGTCGGGGGGCTAGGGTCAGTTTGTTATATCTGGAGTACTTCTCCTGTCCTATTCGGTGTCCTGTGTGAATCTAAGTGTGCGTTCTCTAATTCTCTCTTTCTCTCTCTCGGAGGACCTGAGCCCTAGGACCATGCCCCAGGACTACCTGACATGATGACTCCTTGCTGTCACCAGTCCACCTGGCCGTGCTGCTGCTCCAGTTTCTTTCAACTGTTCTGCCTTATTATTATTCGACCATGCTGGTCATTTATGAACATTTGAACATCTTGGCCATGTTCTGTTATAATCTCCACCCGGCACAGCCAGAAGAGGACTGGCCATCCCACATATGCTCTCTCTAATTCTCTCTTTCTTTCTCTCTCTCGGAGGACCTGAGCCCTAGGACCATGCCCCAGGAATACCTGACATGATGACTCCTTGCTGTCCCCAGTCCACCTGAATGTGCTGCTGCTCCAGTTTCAACTGTTCTGCCTTATTATTATTCGACCATGCTGGTAATTTATGAACATTTGAACATCTTGACCATGTTCTGTTATAATCTCCACCCGGCACAGCCAGAAGAGGACTGGCCACCCCACATAGCCTGGTTCCTCTCTAGGTTTCTTCCTAGGTTTTGGCCTTTCTAGGGAGTTTTTCCTAGCCACCGTGCTTCTACACCTGCATTGCTTGCTGTTTGGGGTTTTAGGCTGGGTTTCTGTACAGCACTTTGAGATATCAGCTGATGTACGAAGGGCTATATAAATAAATTTGATTTGAAATTTGATTTGATTTGATAGCCAGATGAACTAAAGCCCCAGCAGGAGTCGTCTGTGTGCGTACATAAGCACGATCTATGTTTGTAGTAAACGTGGGGCGGGAGTAGTATCAATAATATTGATTAGTTAAGGCCGGGTTACTGTAATGATGTGACAACTGTTGATGGCTTTATAAATAAATTTGATCGAATTTGATTGGTATTCGTTGGGAGTTATTAGAAAGGTTGTTAAAAAAACAAGAAAAACAACTTTGAAAACCTTTCAATTTCACTTAACAGTGGAGGAAACTCTTGTAAATATGTGTCAACGGCAGTTTAAAAATAAAATTGAGTATAATTTGCTAATTGCAGGATAATTTTACTCAACCCCCCCCCCCCCCCCCCCCCTATATTCATTAGTCCACTTTTGATACATTCCCACAAAAGTGTGCATGCCAACATCCAATTAAGATATACTACACTGCTCAAAAAAATAAAGGAAACACTTAAACAACACAATGTAACTCCCTGTCAATCACACTTCTGTGAAATCAAAATGTCCACTTAGGAAGCAACACTGATTGACAATAACTTTCACATGCTGTTGTGCAAATGGAATAGACAACAGGTGGAAATTATAGGCAATTAGCAAGACACCCCCAATAAAGGAGTGGTTCTGCAGGTGGTGACCACAGACCACTTCTCAGTTCCTATGCTTCCTGGCTGATGTTTTGGTCACTTTTGAATGCTGGCAGTGCTTTCACTCTAGTGGTAGCATGAGACGGAGTCTACAACCCACACAAGTGGCTCAGGTATTGCAGCTCATCCAGGATGGCACATCAATGCGAGCTGTGGCAAGAAAGTTTGCTGTGTCTGTCAGCGTAGTGTCCAGAGCATGGAGGCGCTATCAGGAGACAGGCCAGTACATCAGGAGACGTGGAGGAGGCCGTAGGAGGGCAACAATCCAGCAGCAGGACCGCTACCTCCACCTTTGTGCAAGGAGGAGCAGGAGGAGCACTGCCAGAGCCCTGCAAAATGACCTCCAGCAGGCCACAAATGTGCATGTGTCTGCTCAAACGGTCAGAAACAGACTCCATGAGGGCCCGACGTCCACAGGTGGGGGTTGTGCTTACAGCCCAACACCATGCAGGACGTTTGGCATTTGCCAGAGAACACCAATATTGGCAGATTCGCCACTGGCGCCCTGTGCTCTTCACAGATGAAAGCAGGTTCACACTGAGCACATGTGACAGTCTGGAGACGCCGTGGAGAACGTTCTGCTGCCTGCAACATCCTCCACCATGACCGGTTTGGCGGTGGGTCAGTCATGGTGTGGGGTGGCATTTCTTTGGGAGGCCGCACAGCCCTCCATGTGCTCGCCAGAGGTAGCCTGACTGCCATTAGGTACCGAGATGAGATCCTCAGACACATTGTGAGACCATATGCTGGTGCGGTTGGCCCTGGGTTCCTCCTAATGCAAGACAATGCTAGACCTCATGTGGCTGGAGTGACTTAGCAGTTCCTGCAAGAGGAAGGCATTGATGCTATGGACTGGCCCGCCCGTTCCCCAGACCTGAATCCAATTGAGCACATCTGGGACATCATGTCTCGCTCCATCCACCAATGCCACGTTGCACCACAGACTGTCCAGGAGTTGGCGGATGCTTTAGTCCAGGTCTGGGAGGAGATCCCTCAGGAGACCATCCGCCACCTCATCAGGAGCATGCCCAGACATTGTAGGGAGGTCATACAGGCACATGGAGGCCACACACACACTACTGAGCCTCATTTTAAAGACATTACATCAAAGTTGGATCAGCCTGTAGTGTGGTTTTCCACTTTCATTTTGTGTGACTCCTAATCCAGACCTCCATGGGTTGACACATTTGATTTCCATTGATCATTTTTGTGTGATTTTGTTGTCAGCACATTCAACTATGTAAAGATTTTTTTTTTAAATAAGAATATTTAATTCATTCAGATCTAGGATGTGTTATTTTAGTGCTCCCTTTATTTTTTCGAGCAGTGTACTTCAAGTCAGTCTTTGTGTGTTCTCAAATGTTATTTGGGCATCTTACCTAAAAAAAATATTGTGGAACTAGTTACAAACACAATCAGCGCTTTTGTATGTAAAAATGTGTAAAATATGGTTGCCCAAATAATAATTTATAGCTGAATGAACATATGAGACAAGTTGAGAAAACACATTTTAAATTGACTGAATTCTTGTCAAATTGGAGTTAAGTTTGAGTAATTTTTTGTTGTTCAGGTCACACTTGGACCGAAAAGTTGAGTAAACAAAAAAAGGCTGTGGAACCAGTTACTTAATAATAATTAGTTGAAACTATATTTTATTTATATTTTTTACAGTGCATGCATGACCAGGTCAAATTTTAAACAATTACTTTATGTTCATATCCAGGATTACATTTTGAACAGGATTTTTGGACGAAAATAGTTATAAACAGCAGTTAAAAATAGCTAAAGCTCAGACACACCAGTAAGATTGTCAAACGTTTGCCTGGTAAAATTGTCAAACATTTGCCTCCCGAATGTATTTAGAAACTCTGAACAGTGTCGGCAGTCACTCTTTTGTGATCACATAACAAAGACCTTGGAAGTCGTCACACACTTACTTTTAAAATACTCCAAACCAGAAGGTGGCAGTAGCGTTGTTTGGCAATGCATATCCGTGCGTCTTGTTTATGGTCTAGATTACCAGACATCTGTGTTTATGTTGCTACTAGCCAGATGGCCACAGCTAGATAACTACCTAAAGTGAAGAAGAAACTATTTTATTCACTCTCCATAATCCCAAAGTACTAGTCCATAGCCAAAAGTTTAGCTAGCTAACGTTTGGTAGCTAAAGTTAGGCAGCTAACTGCACAACTCGGCAACTGACACAGGCAGCTGTTTCATGGACACTAGCGAATCCATTGTTATTTACATACAATGTCAATACTAACTACAGTGGTTGGTTAGCTAGCTTGGAGGAATAATTGAGTATTGTGTCTGTGCATTTAGTTAGTTTCCATCCCATAGCCCACATTGCATATGAAGTGTGACTGGCTCATCCGAGGATGTGCGGAAAACTGCCCTTTTTCCTTTTTTCCGTTGGCTCCCCAACGTGGGGGTTGGTGCTCTCTGATTGGGTTTCCACTAGTTACCGCAAAGTCCAAAATTGTCTACATCATAAAAATTAATGAAAACAAACATTTGCTTTCTGGTCTTAATTTAAGGTTATGGTTAGGCATAATGTTAGCAGTGTGGTTAAGTTTGGGTTTAAAATCACATTTTAGGTTTATGACTTTGTGGCTGTGGTAACTAATGACGAACCTCTGATTGGCTCAAAATCAGGTTGTTGGCCACTGACTAGAAGCCGTAGGTTCCTCGCTACCAGGTTGGCACGCAGCAGCTACCGCTTTTGCTCTAGCAAGATAAGGAATGCCACCCGCTGTGATAAGTACCTTTCAGCAGTGAGATTCTCTGTGTTTCGTGCTTTACATGCACAAATTTCGAGTTTTGATGCAATGTATGTCTACCTATGTCCTCAGAGAAAATGTAGAAACCACCATGGGGAGTTTTACTGTACAAAATAATTATCTTGAAAACGACCCATTCAATGTAAGAAGTGTAATATCATTAATTCCATTGGATTCTTATGATGTAAATTAGTATGCAGTAATTCACGAGAGCTACAATTGAACAACATTGGAATTATAAGCCTTGCTCTCTTCAGTGATGAAGCAGGCCTTGAAGTAAGACATGAATGACAGCCACGCCCACTGCCATGTTTGAGTCCTCAGTCGGAGCTAGAGTAGGAGAAAGTAGAGGAGAGAATCCAATTGAGGGTAAATATCACTGGTTAGTTCTACTTTATTGGTAAGTGCTGGTCATCTTTTCCCTATCGGTTGGAATACTGCCGGGCTAAAGCCCCCAAAGATAAATTGAAGCTACAGCTAAGTTTACAAATCCTACCATTTGAGGCTGTTGTAGTTGGTGCTGCTGTTGCACTAATGGTACCAGTGGGGGTGGTTGCTGGGACCACAGTGGTAGTTGCCAGTGCAGCGGTGGTGGGTACGAGGCTAACAGGGCCGGAGCGGACGGTGTAGCTCCTGGTCAGCACGTTGTCAACCATTACCTGGTTGCTGCTGGCCCTGTCACACTGATCAGGACACTTCTGAGAGGGCCTCGTGGTGACACAGAGATACACTGTACACTCCACGTACATCTGCAGACGACAAGAGACACGATCAACTACACATGCAACACTTGTACTACAGATTGTTACACTATATGTGATCATCTAACGTTGTTAGAGAGAGTCGGACCCAAGACCACAAAAATATATTGTGAGAATAAGCATTAAACACATTTGATGGCCTTTCAGATGGACACATACTGTTATTCAAACAGAGCTGAAAGGGACAAACACATAGTGGCAGACTGACACATGGATTGAAGTGGATAAATCAGTAATAACAATAACAAAACATGTCTTAAATTAAATATTATAAACTGGGAATGCTGATTGCCTGACAGCTGTGGTATATAATAGCAATAAGGAACCTCTGTGGTTTGTGGTATATGGCCAATATACCACGGCTAACGACTGTATCCAGGCCCTCTGCGTTGCGTTGTGCATAAGAACAGCCCTTAGCCTTGGTATATTGGCCACATAGCACAACCCCTCGTGCATTATTGCTTAAGTATGGGATATAGGCACTAGTTAGTTGATTTATTTTTAGTCCCTGGGCTTTAGCTCAACTGGATAGTCATGTTGGCAGGTTCCGGATGCCCGAGAGACAAATGGGAGCACCCTTCATATTCCCGAAGAGAGATACATGGCCAGAAAGACACACCGTGGTTCCTTTAGTTTTGATAGTGCTCAGGTTGATTCGGTATACCCTGACAGTGGGGGTTGAAGTCAGAATCTCCAGGGTTCCATTTCCAGCCGAACACCTGAGAAAGAAGGAAGACATTTCATGTTTTTAATGTATGTGAGAGAAGCGGTTTCAAAACAGAGGCGATCTCAGTAAACTATCCATTTCATAGCGACTTGACAAATTGCTACCACCTCAACTGAGTTAAATGGACAGTTTTCTGAATTCCATGCATTGTTTAGTTCATATGGCTTATTGTAGAGCTTGAATTAAAAACCCAAGTACTCCATTTGGGGTAATAACAAACAATTAAGATTGGGTAAAAATGTCAGAAAACTATCACTGACCCCTGATCCAGGATACAGTGGCTGTCAGCCATGTCTTCTGTCTCGGACTCCATGCACTTGCCCACCATCAGCTCTGCCCTGTCCAGAGAGGTGTTGGAGAACACATGCAGGTCCAGTGTGCGCAGCCTGCTCGCGGTGCGGACCGACGTCTCTCGACGGACACGCTGTGAGAAAGGGAGGAGGTGGCGGAACTTGGGGATTTTAGTTCTGTTAGCCATTGGCCCCTCCCCAGGCCGGTAGAACTCCAACCAGAACTTGATGATGCCGAAGGTCTCCTGCTCCGACGGCATGTTGATGGCATACCGCGGGCCCTTGGCCTCGACGCCGGGGAAACGGCAGGCGAGCGACATAATCAGGGTGGGCTGCCGACTGATGACAGTGTTGCGTACACTTCGCAGGGTGTTGGTGTACACCATCTCTGAACCAGAGTGCTGAGGAGAAAAGGAACAGGATCATGTGTGGATATTCTGGTTCGTTCACACATCACAGCAGACAGTCTGTTAAAACTGATTTATGGAAGGAGCAGTGGCGTGCATTCATGTATGCAAAGGGAAGCCAGGCTTCCTCAAAAAACTGACCAAGAAAAAAACATATAAAATGATA